>NC_058407.1:1172898-1240683 GCF_002201575.2 Neomonachus schauinslandi
CGCAGACCTGCTGCCCTGCAGACCTGCCACCCTGCAGACCCGCAGACCCGCTGCCCTGCAGACCCGGACAGACACAGAGGCGCCGTCACCCTGAAGCCTGAAGCTCGCCCCCTGACTTTGCAGGTCCCGAGGTCCTTTCGCCTTCCTGAGCCTCTTCATCAATTTCTTAAGGTTCTTTGAGAAAAATGATTATGGTTTTCATGTCACATCTGAGAATCATTGCCAGATTAAAAGTCAGCTTTTGGTTTTATTGATTTTCTCTATTGTTCTTCTTTTCTCTTTCATTGATTTCCTCTCCCGTGTTCATTTTTTCTTTCCTACTAGACATTTAATCCAGGATGCTCGCCTTCCCCTACTTCCTGGAGGAGAAAGCTGGGGCGTCCCCTGGGGGGTTTCTGTCCCCGAGCCGGGGGCATCTGCGCAACCGTGTCCCACTGAGCTCCAGGCGTTCGTCCCTTTCCAGCGTCCCCAACAGCGACTTAGGACACTGCCACCTGGGCTTCCACGTCTGTGAGGATGTTCCAGGTCACCTGCTACTGAGCTCTGCTTTCTTTTTTTCTTTTTTTTTTTTTTTAAAAGATTTTATTTATTTGTGAGAGAGAGAATGAGAGACAGAGAGCATGAGAGGGAGGAGGGGCAGAGGGAGAAGCAGACTCCCCGCCGAGCAGGGAGCCCGATGTGGGACTCGATCCCGGGACTCCAGGATCATGACCTGAGCCGAAGGCAGTCGCTTAACCAACTGAGCCACCCAGGCGCCCCCTGACCTCTGCTTTCATCTCACTCCTGGGATGGTCTGTGTCCTAGTAACCGTGTGGGCTCTCCACGTATGGCCCAGAACATTCCACGCTCTAGGAATGCTATTTAGGTTAAGTTGTTCGATCGTGTTGTTCAAGTGTTCTAGGTCTTGACTGCTTTTTGGTTTACTCGTCTTCTCAATTACTGTGAGTGGGGTGTCGAAATCGATCATAATTGAGAATTTATCATTATGTTCCAAATTGTATCAGTTTTTGTCTCGGGTGCTTTAAAGTCCTGTTAAGTGCCCAGGATGGACGAAGTGATCTCTATCGCTGCGAATGACCCTCTTTGTTTTATGGCAGCCATGTGCCCACTTTGTAGGGGACCGAGCCTTGTCGGGGGGTGAGGCTCCCCCGAGGTCATGCAGGGACTGGAGGCAGAGCCCATCCTAATAGGAGGTGTCCTACCTGTAGCTCCTCACGCTCTTGTGGGAACGAGCGCCCCACAGGACCCCAGTCTGCCCAGGGCAAGGCCTGTGCGGTGGGGGTGGAGGGCCCAGGCCTACACAGTGAACGGCCCAGACTCGCGGGTGTGGCCGCATCTGGGACGGGATTCCGGTCATGCTGACACTTCCAGGCATGCGAGGACAGCGAAGGACAGGGCTGGGGTGCGCGCGCAAACGGGCAGGAGACAGTCACTGGCTAACTGACCATTCAGTCCGTGCACAGACCTGCGCCTAGCGAGCGCCTGACGCGGGCCTAACGAGGAGGCACCAAACCCGTCAGCCTCTGACGAACAGACCTGGGGGCGGCCTGAGGTGCCCCTTCTGTGATCTGAGCTTCAGTGTCTGTCAGAAGGCGGAGCCCTGCTGCTTCTCACAGACCGCTGTGAAGTTTCGGAGAAGCTGTGTGTGAAGGTGACGTGAGCATGGCTGCATTTGAGCTGTGATTTCTCGCCACGCACAAGCTGGCTAAACGGGTGAACTCGAAGAAGCCGGACTGGGAGCCTCCGTGTGTCACGAGCGGGGATGTCTCAGAGGCGCGTCCTGGTCTTGGAGGGACTGGGCCAAGGAGCTCTGTGTTCAGAGAGGCTGGCCGGCAGGGCCATCTCCCGCTACCTGGTCCCGGCAGCTGGGCCCCGGCTCTGTGTCCCCCCCGTGTCCCCTTCCGTGTCCCCCTCTGTGTTCCCCAGGAGCACATTTGTGTTCTCGTGTCAGACCGGCTCAGGGGGTGTCTGGGGCCGGAGTGGCTCTCAGCCCACCACAGGGCCAGGAGTCCACCGCGGTGGCTCTTGCGCATTTGGCGCTAACCCTGTGCCAGGCCTTGGACAGTTATTTGCATTCACCCTCGAGGGAGCTGGAGCTTAGTGAGGTTCCATGACTTGCCAGAAGTCTGTGGCTGGTCAAGATTTAGACCCGGATGCATCAGATTCCAAAGTCCCCGCTCTTCACGTCTATGCCAAATGGCCCCGTGAGCCGAGGGTGCTGGGGTCTGGGCAGGGGGCTGCTGGAAGCAGGCAGCCAGGCGGACGTGGTCGGGGCACACGGTCAGGGCCACACTTGGCATCTGTCCCTCTGGGGATCTCACCCTCCACCCTACGTGGCCCTCAGGGGCTATTTCAACACTTGCCCTCCCCTGATGAGCCAGGCTGAGCTTCAGAGAGGCCCTCCCTCGGGCCACAGGGCTGGCCCGGGAAGGCTTGTGGGATCTGAGCTGGACATCAGTCCTTCTCCGCGGACAGACTCTGGTCAGAGGCCATAAGGACATGGATGTGGCCCCAGCAGGGGGCTCCTCCCTGGTCTGTGAAGAAGCCTTTCAGAAGTGGAGATGGGGGAGACTGAGGCAGAGCTGGGCAGCGGCTCTGGAACCCTGGTGTGTCCTCTGGACCGGGACAGCCAGTGCCAAGGCATCCTCAGGGGAGCGTGACCAGACTTCCGTCCTTCTGCTCCCGAGACCCTGACGAGTGCGTGCCAGCCTCGTCAGCGGACGGAAATCAGGGCTGGGAGCTGGCCTGGGGGCAGGGGGGCTCGGAAGTGACAGACCCAGGCCGGCCAGCCCCGACTCCGACCGGGAGTGAGGGGCTGCTCGAGGCCAAGGCGGCTGAACTGCCTGCCCACTCCAGCCTCCAAGCAGGGGTTGCCTTGGCCTCAGAACCCTCCCTGTCCTGGGGAGGGGGGCAGACGCTCTCGGGGAGCGGCATGCAGCACAGCTAGGAAACGGCTGCAAAGTGGGGGGCGCTCTGGGCTGGCGGCTGGGCCAGCGCTTGGCGAGGGGGCTCTTGTGCTGAGGCGGAATCGTGCGGTCTCTGTCAGAGCCTTCCCTCGCGCCGCCTGCCCCTCCTGCAGACCCTTCCTCTCCTGAGCCACCTGAGAGCTCCCTCGGAAACACTCTTCTGTCGCCTGACCCGGGCAGTGGGCTTCGGGGGGGCCCCTGGAGGGACAGCACGGTGTTGGGGGCAGGCCTGGGAAAGCGATGTTCGTAGGGCCCTGGGTCCGACACAGGAGCGCCCTGCGAGGGATCCTGGGCGGGATTTCGGGATTGTTTTCCTCCAGTCCTTCCCTGGGTGTCGGTGGGCGGGGGTCTCTGCATTGGAATGAATCACCAGGGAATTCGGGGGAGTGTCCAACAGTCCAGGTCAGAGACCCTCCGAATGGCAAACACAGGCTTGTGCCACCTCCAGACTCCCTGTCCTGCATGGGCCCTGGTGTGTGGGGTCCTTGTTCTGTTGCCCTCTGAGACGGGCAAGGATGCTCTTCGAGAAGCTGAGAGCCATGCTCCTGGGCCGTGGGGTACGTGCTTTGGGACTGAACCATTTCCTGGCAGGGGAGCCCAGAGGTGAGGGGCTTGGTCCCCCTCCCGTGGCACCAAATAGCTTTTAGTAACACAGGGCGTTCTTTTCACTGAGCCCACGTCTCTGCCTGTCTGCGGTCTCCTCGGCCGTTGCAAACCCTGGCGGCGGCGGCTCTGAGCTGTGTCTCGCAGAGACGGGAGGGGGAGGCAGGGAGGCTGCCTGAGTCTGAAATGGGATGTCAGGGACCCGGGCCTCTGCAGGGCCTGATAAGTGGGATTTATCCTCGGGAGCGTAATGAGAGTTGACACCTATTTCTGACAAGACTGTGTTGTAGATTGCCTGGGGCAGGATAGCATTGCCATCCCGAGCAGGCGGAGATCTATTTGCTGAAGGTGAAAGTGTCGTTTAAACTGTTGATACCTTTCAGATTATCTTGGCAAGGGGCCATAAGTAGCTGCAGCCTCCTCCAAACAGACACTGTCATGTTGACGCTCTGCCTCCCTTCCCGGTAGTTTATGGTCTGTATGAGGGAATTTGATTTCATGTGATAAAGATGCGTAATCAAATATTGCTGCAAGCCTCCAGCCCTTAATTTAGACATTCTTCACACTCGCCGCCTCCACAGAGCCGCCGGCCCAGAGACTTCACTTCAGGTTCCGAGAACCCAACCCTGGTGTGTGCCGCTCTGGGAGGCGAAGGAGAGCGCCCGTGGAGAGCCAGGTACCCCCGAGGGCAGGGGCATCTCTGTGAGGACTGGGGACTGTGGTCATTGCTGTGCGGTCCTGCAGAGGCCCATCTCTGCCACAGGGACCGGCCATCCCGCGGGCTCTCCCTTGCGGTGCTGCCGGGTGGTCTGTGGAGCTGGGATGCGACTCGTGGCCCGTTTGGGGACCCAGGGGGCCACCCCTCCTGGGAACAGCCCCTGGTGCCTCTCGCTGGAGAGCTTTGAGGCCACCCCAGATCATGTCATGCAGAGTCTATTCCTGTCCGTACGCCCAGAAGATGATGGGCGTTTAAGAACAACCACACCGTGGACCCGGGTGACTCCTCACTGTCAGCGAGCTCTGGGCAGTGGGGCTGTCCTCAAGCTGTCCCTGCTCTCCTGGGATTCGCTTGTTGAGCAGGCCGAGCTGCTGGCCCTGCGGATGTCCCCACATGGTGGGTTTCGTTGGTGCCCCTTTCTCACGTGAAGCCCTGGTGTCCAGCGCCCAGCGGCACCCTGCTGTCGGGATGTGCGCCGTGGGGTGCTGGGCACTGGCCAGAACTCTCCCATCAGGAGACGCTTTTCCTCATCTCCCTGGTTATGTCATGACAGATTTGTACGGGGGAGTCGGGGAAATGCGAGTCTTCCTTCCGTCAGTTTTCTGATGACGGTTGGGATCAAAACACTCCAGCACGGGGCTACGATTCGAGGTCACGGGTCTAACACATTTATGGGTCAGTGCACTCTGTCCTTTGTCCTCCCGATATGCACATGTCTCCTCCTCGGCCAGCACAAGTCAGTTTGGTGTGACCCCGGCTGCCTTTGACGGCTTCTTTTCTCTCTGCTACAAAGACAATGAAGGCACGTCGCGTCCGTGTCCTGCCCCAGGCCTGGAATCAGCCGTTCTCCCGGGGTCTTCCCGCGCAGCGCTGGAGGAGGGGGCCGGCCTCTCCCACCCGCCCTGCGAAGCCCAGAGACACAGAGCTGCAGGAAACTGTTTCCACGACACGAGCCTGAAATTGTCCCCCCGCTGGGATCCTGCGCGGGTCTGCGGGAGGATGGAGCGCCGTCAGACGTAGAAAGTTAGTCACATCCATCGGTTCACGTTTTCTAGCAGCCACCCTGAAAAGTAAAAAGAAACAGATAACGTTCATTTCAGCCATGCATTTTGGTTAGCCCAGTATATGCAGAGACCATCCCAGTGAGCAACTGGTCTGGGTGACCAGCCCCCTGCTTCACATTCTTCTTCCCTAAGGAGGCTCCGGCATCTGGTGTGTGTTCACGGCACATCTCCGTTTGTCTCTGCTCAGCAGGGAGTCTACTTCTCCCTCTGCCCCAGCCCCCCCATGCTTGTGCTCTCTCTCTCAAATAAATAAATAAATAAAATCTTTAAAAAAATAAAAACGTAAATTCACATACTCGTGTTCCAAACATTGACGTTTTGCAGAAACTGAACTGAGCACACAAAATGCTTTTCCCCTGATAGTCACATCCATATTGATAAGAACTGGCACCTTTATTGGAAGAATCGATTTCACTTTGAGGCAAATGCCCATCAGCTTCAAACGTGTCTGAGTCAAGTCCAGCATCAGTGAATTTGCTCACAGTTTCAGCCCTTTGGTGGCCCTGGCCGTGTTTCAAGTGCTCGGTGGTTGTAGAGGTTCGCGGCCATGTCCGGGGCAGGACTCGCTGCCTGATGGCTGCCCTGTGACTTGACAGGTCTGGCTCAGGTGGCCTTGGGGAGCTCCCATGAGACTCGGAGAACCTACCTGCCCAGATCCCTTCTTCCTCTGGCCATTTCCACCCCCATCAGCCATACACACCAGGTTCCACCTCTTTCTCCAGGTCTGGGGCTGGTCCCCTGACACTGGCAGTGTCTTCACGGTGGGACGGAGGGGCGTTTGCTCTTCTGGGAAACTTCCTGTCAACCGTCTCCAGCTCAGCAGCAATGTGGCAAATTACAGGGACCGATTCCCACATGTGAAACCAACTTTGCCTTCTGGACTGATCCACTGTGCCTCTTCTTCCACAGGCTGCTGGGTCTGGCTGGCTCATACCTTGTTTTGAGGTTTCCATTTAAGTAAGAATGGTCTGTAATTAGGACTTTTAAAATAATATCTGGATCTTATTTAAGTATCAAAGTTATGCTGCCTCTGTAAGTGAATTGGGAAGCTTTCACCCTTTATTCTCTGGAGGAGTTCCTGTAAGATCAACATTATTTTTTCCCTAAATATTTGGCATAATTCACTGGTGAAGCCCCCGGGAAAACATTTTTTTTGAGGAAAGACTTTAAATTGTGGATTCAATATGTTTAATATGTATATATAGGACCACTTACATTTTCTTTTTCTTCTTACGTCAGCTTTGGTGAGTTACCTAGGACGTTTTCTATTGCAAGTGAATTCTCAAATTCGTTGACGTGGCACCTTTAAAACAATAGGTTTGTAGCCAGAGAAATGGCCTTGGTCTTGGTCAGAGGTGTGCTGGTGATGGCCCGAGGTGTGACCAGTGTTTCTTCTTGAGATCTGTTGTCCTCAGTTCCTTATTGGCTGTGTCTGTTTATGATTCCGACTCCTGGGTGGGTTCCTGCTGCCTGACTTCTGCCTAGCCCCTGATTAGAAGAGGGGTAGCCTCACTGCCTGGCCTCATCGGTGGAGAGAAGGTGGCTCTGAGTGAGGGCAGCCCGTGACCCTCTGGGAGCCTGTCCGTCCAAGCCAGACAGAAAACTGTGCAGATGTGGGATGCCCAGCCTGTTCCTGGCTGCCCTTGGGAGGTGGTGGCAGCAGGAGTGAGCACAGATCGAGGACAAGGCAGGCAGACCCCATGCTCGCTGAGATGGGCCATCTTCAGGGGTACATGGGGGTCTTCTGGGGGCAAGCACCCTTCTATCCACCGAGCACAATCCAGCCCCTCTAGTTCCAGTGGCGTGTGGTGGGGTAAGTCCTTCTCTCCAAAACCCCCCAAGGAGGAAAGGGAATGCGTGTGGTCTGGACTGGAGGCCATGTCCTGGGGGAGACCACTTCTCTCCTCAGAGAAAGCCCAGGTGCAGGGTCTGGGCCCCGGAAGTAGGGTAGGGTGTGGATGGTGGTGCTGCCCCTGCGGAGGGCTGGCTGGGGAAATGCTTGCCTGGTGGTGTCTGATGCCTCCTCCAGGACGCTGTCCCCTGCCCCAGGCCCTCCTGGAAACAGCAATGATGGACTAGTCCTTTCAGTGTGGACCCAGGCACCCTCTGCTGGGCCAAGCCTGGGTCCAGGCCCTGGGGACCCAGGGCTGGATGCACAGATGGGTCCCTGCCTCCTTGTGGGGAGAGTCAGTGAGCAAGTAAACAGACTCATGTGACCTCCACATCCAGTGGCCACTCTGCTTTGGGGGTCTGCCTGTTTTGTTAGGGTTTATTCATTTAGCAGAGCCTCGCTGCAGCAGGCACTCAGGAAAACATTCGCTCATTCACTGGCATTTATGGGACGCCCACAGGGGCCGTGCCCCCTCGGGGACGACCGGGAGCCCTCTGAATCAGCGGCACCCGGGAGCCCTGGGAGCGCAGATGGGAGCGGGAGGGGATGTCTCTGCTGGACTTCTCAAAAGTGCCCAAATCATGAAATCTTAGAGTGCTTATCAATACAAATGATTTCTTTGCTTCAGTTAAAAATATGTACACCACTACATTATAAAAGTGATGTGTGTTTATTTAAAAGAATTTGAAAAATACTTAAAATTAGGATTTTTAAAGTCAGCTGTAGATCTACCAAACAAAGATAATTTCTGTTATACCTTGGTCAATTTCATCCTGATACTTTCCTCCAGCAACATTTTTTAATACATAGATTTGACTGTATCCTAAAGGCATTTTGTAATTTTTAATGTAACATTTTGCCATTAGCATGTCCTTGGTGTTTTACCCACCAGACGACCTTGTGCGTATATTGCCGAGTGGATGGATACACACAATTTACCTATTTCCTTATTGCTGGGTCCTGAAGCCGTTCTGAATTTTCATTTCATAAATAATAGTGCAATAAATGTCTTTGTGTCCGAGTTGTCCCCTCCCCCATAATTTGGATTATCTATTTTAAAACGTGGATTAATGGGCATGTGGATGTATCTGTTTTGTTAAATTGCATTCCCGGAACAGCGCAGAGAGCTGCGCCCCTGCCGGACACTATCCTGAGCCACAACTCTGGGCACCCCCCTGGTTGTGGCGCGTCTGTATGACCCTGGCATGCGGTTGATGGTTCTGCTAAACCTTTGTGACGGTTTCTCCTTTCTCCACCTACTCTGGCCTCCCTTCTGCTCTCTGTGAGCTGAGAGCAAGCTTTCCTCCACAAGCTCCGATGTTCTTTTCAGTCTCTCGGGCCACAGGTCCTTGAGAGCCCTGAGGACCCCATCCTCCGTGGCCCGGACCCTTCGAGAGCCGTCCCTGCCTCTCTGGGCCCTCTTTCGCGAACGTTTCAGCCCTCCTAGAATGTCCTATCATCAGTTAGCAAGTGGGAATTTGCTTGTTGCTTGAAATTAAGGCACCTGAGCTGCTTCCGTGTGCCCCCGAGTCCCACGGCTCATCCATGACCCACAGCGGTGTGCGCAGATTGTGCCGTCCTTGATCACAATGTTGATTGATTTATTGATAGGATAAGCATTGATAGGATAACTTATTGGCCAGTAGGGACCCTTTTGAGAGTGAGGCCCCAACCTTATTTTGGGGACACAGGGATAAACCGGGATGGAGTTCCCCATTTATGGAGCATCTACTCTGTCCCAACCCTGCAGCCACCGAGCTCTGGGGGAAGGATGCTACGCTCGTCTTCAGCTCCGTGGATGCATGATCGGGGGTGACCGGATGGCGCCTTCCCTGAGCTTGGTAACGGGAGCCGGTGGGGGTCCCTCACCTGCCCTGCAAGGACGTCCTGGATTTGGAATGGCAGCTCCAGGTGCTCTGGATGGTAGCAGGAAGAAGGATGTGGGGCAAAGGGGGGAGGTCATGGGGGCAAAGGGTGAGGCCCACCTGCGGTGTCCAGGTGCCACCCACAAGGCCTCCTTCCATCGCCAGTGGAAGGCCAGGACGGGTCCTGGGCTCGGGGGCCTGACAGGTGCCCGTCTCCCGGGCTCGCCCCTTTCCTCGGGGCCAAGTAGCACAGAGTCGCATCCACCTTCCACACACCTGCCTGGTCACACATCCACAGCGCCTGTGGCCACGGGCGCTCACCAAAGGCGGCAATGCCAGTCCCTTAGCAGGATGTCACTGGTTAAAATCAGTGAACAGGGCGCCTGGGTGGCTCAGTTGGTTAAGCAACTGCCTTCGGCTCAGGTCATGATCCTGGAGTCCCGGATCGAGTCCCGCATCGGGCTCCCTGCTCAGCGAGGAGCCTGCTTCTCCCTCTGACCTTCCCCCCTCTCATGTACTCTCTCTCATTCTCACTCTCTCAAATAAATAAATAAATCTTTAAAAAAATAAAATAAAATAAAATCAGTGAACACCAGACAACTTCCCTTGAGGGTTCCCCTGCTGCTCCCGGCCTGTCTTCTGAGGGGTCCTGAAAAATTCAGAATTTTCTAGAAGTCCCTAATATGTGTGTTAAATTGTGTCTCGTATCCTCAAAAGAGCAGTCATGATTCTCTTTGTGCATCAACAAGTAAACCATGGTGTGGGAGAGGGTGGCTGGATGGGTGTGGGCGGCAGCGAGAAGCGCCCGCGTGCGGAGCCCCATTATTGCGGCCGTGGTTATATTATTTGCGGCCGGAGTCGTGACTTTAGTCCAGACTAAACAGGGGCTGCGTTTCTGGAGTCGTGGTGCCATCAGTTTATCTGATGACAATTTACGTACGAGCAGAATCTAGATGAGCAGCAGTCTCTCTCACTCCAAGCCCAGCGGGGGCCACTGGAGGTACGGAGCCTTCCGGAACCAGGGCCTGGACTCTGGTCCCCCCCGAGCGAGGCCCAGGGTGGGCAGCGGGCAGGGCCAGGCTCCTGCACCCCCTGGTTGTGAGTGTCGCTGGCCAGCAGGCTTGGAGGCCACGGTTCCAGCGTGAGCATCCTGAGTCCACGTGGGCAGGGCCAAGCTGGCCGGTGTGACCCCCAACCTCTGGGTCACTCACGCCCATCCCCAAATGCTGTTTGGGTCCTCCAGCCCCTCAGGACCGTGGGCCACAGAGACAGTGGGCCCTGCACAGGCCTGCAGACTTCCTGTGCTTGCCCTGGAGTGAGGGCCTGGGAGCAGGCCGTTTCTCCGCCTCTGGGAAGCCCTCCAGTCTCTCCACCTGCGTTGTGGGTGTTGCATTTGCTCCCAGTGAAAGGTGTGCTAGCAGTGGGGTGGGAAGCTCTTGCGTTTCATTATAAAATAACTCCCAGCTCTCTTTAGGTTGAAGATGGATGAGAAACAAGCCCCCCACCCCAGTCTTGTCCCTGTATCACCTCCCCCCCCTGGAGGTTGTCGGATGGACGCAGTACCTGCTTTTCGTGCTGCCGGCCCTGGCTGGGTGCTGGCAGACCCGGGTCCCTAAAGGCCCAGGGGGGCAAGAAGAGGAGGTGGGGGAGTGTTGTGACCCCCTTGGCCAGGTTCCTCGGGAGAGGGGGGGGTTCCACGGTGGGGGGAGGGGATATTCTGCTTTTTGTTTGCTTTCAGCAGTAGAAGCTGATGAGGGGAGCAAAGGAGAAAGAAATGCAGGTAGAATGACATCTTGCAGGCTGCAGCCGTCACAAACACCCCAACCTCTGCCTGCGTTTGTTTGTTCTCGGCTGGAGGCAAAACCCAGCCTTAGCCTCACAACAGCCCGACCTCCGGATCCGAGTCTGTAACGTAGGAAAACCCCTTCGGAGACTTCTCGCGTCTCCACCCCTCAACTTGGAGCGTGTTATCGGTCCCCTGCCCCGACCCCACCTCAGAAGCCGTCCTTCTCAGAAGCGTGATGAGCACAGTCCTGTCAGTGAACCTATGGGAACTCAGAATGTCCGTCCCCCCCTCCGAGGGTGGAAGGGGCTGCAGAGCATTTGGTTTGGGGTCCACCGGCCTGCAGCTCGCTCACGGCAGCTTCGGGGCCGCGGGTCCCAGGACGACCCGCCAGGTGTGCCAAGCAGGGGACTCCACCTCCTCCAAGTGCGTATAGCAGAACCACGGGCACCACGTGCGTGCCCCCATGTGCCGCACGCGTGTCTGCTCAGCTCCCGGTCTGTAAGCGCCTGTAGGTGACTCGTGAGCTGCCCGGGTTCCTCCACAAGCTGGGGCACCATCCACGCTGCGGGCGCCGGGCTGGGCTTGGGTTCCTGCTCTGGGGGATGAGGCAGAACCACGGGAGGGCCTTCAGCAAACCGGAGTGCGATCCCAGCCCAGATGGAACCTCGAAACAGCGGAGCCCGAATTCCTGGTCAGCACAAGGAGGCCATCCCCGGGGAGACCCTTCCCCCTGGGAGGGCGGCCTGCCCAAACAAAGCTTTCCTTGCTAATGAATTCCTCCTTCCTTGCCTTTCTCCTGCCTTTAAAAACCTTTCCACTCCATGGGCTGGAAGGGATGCTGCTGGCCTCATGAATCGTTCAATAAAACCGATCTTCAAATGCATTCAGTTGAATTTTTTTTTTTTACCAGTGGTCTGGGAGACCCCGGCCCCCATGGACCATTCCCAGGATGTCGTGGTCCCTGCGGGCACCCGGGCATCAGTCCCGAGGCCAGGTGGGAAAAGCGTGGGACCGGGAGTGGCTGCGGTCCCCGGGGACCTGGGGGCTTCCTCTGGCCCTTCTCTGCAGCTGCCCACAGGCCACTCCGCCCACCCGCTCCGTGGAGCTGTGATCGTGACCCCTGATTCCCAGACAGCTGTGCACAGCGAGGCTTCGTGTGCCCGCCGGACCTCTGGCCTGCGGTCCTGGCCAGAAGAGCGTGGACGTTGAGACTGCAGTGCCCGCGAGCGGCCCCTCCCAGGTCCTGGCCGGGCTGGGGCTGTCCCAAGCGGGTGAGCACAGAGGGAAGCCGGGCACCGAGGCGGGCTCCAGGGGCCTGAGCCAAGGTCTCCAGGCCTGGGGCTGGCCCAGCGTCCCCTCCCGGCCTCCCTGCCTGGCCTCCCTCTCCGGTCCCCACGCTCCTGCGTCCTGGAGGCGTTAGCATCTCAAAGCCCTCCCTCCGGCTTTTCCAAAGTGCCTCCCTCCCACCTGCTAGTCCCACCTGGGCTAATTCTCTTGGTATCGTTTTCTGCCCAGAAATCAATTTCTTCTTTAATTGTGCTCACTAATGAAACATCTTCCAGAAGGCCGCCTCGGAGACCGGCCTGTTGGTGCTGAATTATTACAGCTTGCCCGAGTCTGGGAGAGAGCAATCCAGGCCCTGCTGGCTCCTCCCGGCCCGGCTGCAGGATCAGCGGGAGGACGGTGCGAGGGGGGCGCAGTGGTGAGGAAGGGCCTGGAGTCCCCGGCTCTTGGGCAGTGGTGGACGGAGTCCCGGGGAGGCCCAGGGGCGGGCGCGGGCTGGGGGGAACGGAGTGGCCAGCGGGTCCCGGTAAGACTGTCCGGGCTGTGGGCAGAGCCTCCCTGCTCCTGACTGCAGCTCCCGGACCTGCCCCGAGTGACCCCAGGCCGCCAGAGTTGCCCCAGCCCCACCCGGTGGCCTTGTCACTTCGCCCGGCCTCATGTCCTCTGTGGCGCTGTGCGGAGTGTCCTGTCAGCAATGTGCCTGTTGCAGCCTGTCCTCACCGGCCACCTTCCTGCCGGATCCCCAGGCCCCGGGCTCTTCCTGGCGCACTGCGTGCCTTCCAGGATGCCCACGGCACGTCAGCAGACTGCTGGCCACACGGGTGGAGACCCACCCAGACGAGGGGCCGCCTCTGGATGGTCACGCCGACCCCCCAGACAGTGGGCGTCCGCCCTTCCCTGTGGACACAGCCAGGGGAGCCCCATGACCTTGACCGTCCCCCACAGCCTGGTGCCCTCCACAGTGCTGAGCCCCGTGCTCCTTCTGCGCCCTCGGGGTGCCTCGAGTCGCTGGGGCGATGGCACATGTCCCGGCTCTGGGGCCTCAGGAGTGGTGTGTGGGCTCTGACCTCCCAACGTCCACGGGGGCGGGGGAACGGCACGGGGAGGTCCCCTGGTCAGCGAGGGCTTCGCCTCCCACCGTGTGCGAGAGGAAGTGGGGCATCTGGGGAAGGCAGCAGGAACAGCTTTGTCTTCCCCCCATCCTGTCAGCGTCCCCATTTCCCCCTTGGCGGTGGCAGCTTGGGGCCTTCCAGCCCATGTCCTTCGGGCCCCACACAGAGCGCCCCCTCCCCCATACCTAGTGCCTTCCTGGGACCCTGTGGGGGCAGGGCTGCCGCCAGGCTCTACACAGCTCTGGGAGCCAACATTTTGGGCAGGAATATGGACAATTTCATTATTTCCATGATGAAAGGAGATTGATTTTTTCGCAGCTTCCGGAGAGGCTTATAATTGAGTTTGCTGGCCCCGTGCTTCCGACAGATGCTCGTTTAGAAACCTTTCCCAGTTTTTAGCTGTGTTTTTTCCTTTTTTTTCAGTGGGAATGGAGTTGGAGGCTTGTTTTAATCACATGTTGCGGATGAACAGCAGGGACTGTGCCCAGCTGGGGGGAACTGCTTTTCCTTTTCCCTGCTGCCCGTGTCCCCACCCTCTGACACCCACTCCTTGGCAACCAGAGCCTCTTGCCCCACCATCAAAGGCAGGTGACCCAGCACCACGGACCCCAAGGCCTGCTAAGCAGCAGAAGTCACCCCAGGGCACCGAGGACGCCCCACCCCAGGCAGGGAACCGACTGCAGGTGTTGGGGGCTCTCGCTCTGGCTGGAGGGGAGAAGGGTCAAGGCAAGAGGCCTTGAGGCTGAGGGTGACAGTCTTGGTGTCCTGATGACCCCACATGCTCACCCACCCAGGCGAGGAGTCTCGGGCCGGCCCAGACCCAATGGTTCACGGGTGGGGATGCTGATGTGGGTTCTGGCTCAGCTCCCAGCCTTCTGGAACCAGGTCTTCTGCAAGTGGAGGAAGGAGCTGGGCAGATGTGGGGTGGCAGGCAGAGGGGCGCCTGGTTGGGACTTTGGAGGCCTGGGAGGCGCCCTTGGGGAGATGCCTGGAGCGCTGACCACCAGGAGCCCACCTTGCCACCCCCTTCCTGGCATGGGGGATAACTCAGGTGCAGTGCCTCCTCCGCGCCCACCCCCAGGGTGACAGGACGCAGTGATCCTGGGAGACCAGGCACCGCCTGGGGGCAGGTTGACTCCTCCCCACCTGAGGCCTGGCCCTGCCTTTGCTGGTTCATGGGGAAAGACCCACTTTGGCTCTGGCTCCTAGGCTGAGTGAGGGTCCCCGTGCTGCGAGTGAGCGAGGCAGTGGGACAGAGGGGGCACTGATCTCCTGCAGCACCCTCGATTCAGCAGCTCAGATGCTGCTGGGAGCATTTCCCACTTGGCGTTGCTGGGCAACAAGCCCCTCCCTTTGCCCCACACTGAGCTCCGCCCCCCCTTGCAAGCACAGAGATGCTGATGGTCCAAGGAACTCAAAGAGGAGATAAAGGGATGGGAATCTCGTGATCTAGACATGAAGAAGGGGCTCTGAGCTGGGGGGAAGGAGCCGCTGAGGACTCAGGAGTAAGGCCCACGTGGGCACCACACAGGGAGCCAGGGACGTCTCAGAGGCCTCCCGCTCTATGAACAGGGGACTAGAAACCCACTGGCAAGCTGGGGCAGTGGCATGGCAGTCAGCCAACTGCCAGGCTTGGGGTGGGCTCAGGCGTCAGCTAAGAGGTGCCTGGTACGGAATGCATGCTCACTTAAGCGTTTGTTGATAGAATGAACTTAGAAACCCGTGGCTGAATCATGCATGTGTGTGAGGTGGGATTTATACCCCCTGTCCTGTGGGAATACCATTTAAGAAGTAAACATACAAATATTATCTAGATTTAGTAAAAATCCCATGTCCTGGTCAGGGGGATGTTTCCACAAGTTAAGGCACAAGAGGTAGCCGTGGAGAAAAATCCACTGGGGATGAATTACCCAGAGGGCAGCAGAGCTGATGACAGAAACCGGAGCATGAGCCCCCCAAAACGAGAGGTGATGGAACATTCTAAGTAAAGTATTCTCCTTTAAAGAGAAAAAATAAGGCAGGAACCACAAAGCAAATAGAACACTATGCACAGAGGAGGTGGGCTGTGCACGGATGATGGAGAAGCAGATCGAGGTCGTAGAAATCCAAATAGTCTCTGAATGTGAACTGGCAGGTTCATGTCAGCCAGACTCAGTTGATGAGAAAATTAGTGAGTTCAGAGGTAGATCTGAGAAGTCACTTCCTCACAAAGAAGAGACACAGGAAGGGAGACAGGACAAGCAAGTCCAGCCACATCTGCTAAGATCCCAGAAGGGGGACAGGAGGGTGGTGCACAGGTTGTGCTTGGAC
This sequence comes from Neomonachus schauinslandi, assembly GCF_002201575.2. NCBI lineage: Eukaryota > Metazoa > Chordata > Mammalia > Carnivora > Phocidae > Neomonachus > Neomonachus schauinslandi. Next base: position 1,188,498 of record NC_058407.1, read on the forward strand.
AGGTAATAGGCTTTAGAGGGTTTCTAAGACCAAAGAAAGCATTTTCTACTAAGCAAAATAAATAAAACAAATACACACCTTGATCATGTTGAAATGGTGTAACGCAAGAAGGATATAGGCATACATTTATATGAATAAAACAGGCACCAGAGGACAAATATCGTATGGTTCTAACTATGTAAGTTACCTCCATTGTTCAGATTCAGGATTGAGGTTACAGGGTTGGGAGAGAGGGAATGGGGAGTTACTGCCCCGTGGCTGGAGCTTCAGTTTGGGGTCATGAAAAAGTTTAGGACTTAGTGGTAAATATTGCACAACATTGTGAATGTAATTAATGTCACTGAATCGTACATTTGAAATGGTAAATTTTATGTTACGTCTACTCTACCACTTAAAAAAAAAACCCCAAAACCAAACCAAACCAAACCAAACCAAACCAAAACAAAACAAAACTCCACAAGGATTCTAATTTGAAGCCCGGGTGGAGAAATGTCAGGTCATATGTGAGGATGAGGGTCCAGTTCAAAGTGGCAGCTCCTGGAGGAGGGAGGCAGGGTTTGCAGGGGAATGAATGATGCCCAATGAAAGAGCAACATCATTTTTGGGGGTTCGGACCATCAGGATAAGCCTCATAGGTTCTAATTCCCACATATATAAATACAGCTCCCACCTGACTCCCTTCTACCTCCTCCCCCACCCACAAACATAGAAATGTGGATTATGATATGACAATTAAAAAACACACGCACGGGGCGTCTGGGTGGCTCAGTCAGTTAAGCGTCTGCCTTCGGCTCAGGTCATGGTCCCAGGGTCTTGGGATCGAGCCCCGGGTCAGGCTCCCTGCTCAGCGGGAAGCCTGCTTCTCCCTCTGCCTCTGCCCCTCCTCACTGCTTGTTCATTCTCTCTCTCTCTCAAATAAATAAATAAAATCTTTAAAAAAAAAAAAACCAAACACACCCACACCCACACACAAATACATAAAAATATCACACTTCACCAGAGAATAGAAACATTACTTCCAAAATAAAGACAACTAGATTGGAAACGACTTCTCATCAACATCAGTGATTGCTGGGGGCAGCGGATGTCCTCATCCAACTGACAACCATTAAAATGCTGGATACAATGTATTTGCAAGATCTTTCCAACAGGTCACTGAACTACCAGGGAAGTAAGGAGTCCTCAGAGGCCAGAGGTGCAAAGGAAAGTGGACATCCCAGGGGGGTGGGGACTGCACTGAGCACAACTGGACTCTGGTGGACTCTGGTGGACGGACTGCAGGTCCTGATGAGGGAGAGAGAATTCGGGAGGACATCTGTGATCGAAGTGTTTACCTGTGTGTGATTTTTTTTTTTAAGATTTTATTTATTTATTTGACAGAGAGAGACACAGTGAGAGAAGGAACACAAGCAGGAGGAGTGGGAGAGGGAGAAGCAGGCTTCCTGCGGAGCAGGGAGCCCGATGCGGGGCTTGATCCCAGGACCCTGGGATCATGACCTGAGCCAAAGGCAGACGCTTAACGACTGAGCCACCCAGGCACCCCGTGTGTGATTTTTAATAGAGTTAGCATTGCAGGTCAATGGGGAAAGAAGAGGTTCTTCAATAATTGAAGCTGGAGAAATTGGTTAAAATCTAGAAGAAGAAAGAGAAAGAATTCTTACTTCACTCCATGTATAAAAATCAGTTCCAGGTGGATCAAGGGCTTAATAGTAATATACACATTTATAAAGCTTTCATAAGACAACATAAGAGAACATACTATGACCATGGACTAAGGAATAATTTCTTAAACAAAACCCCAGAAGTACAAACATAAAGGAAAAAATTGACAAATTCTGCTGCATTAAAATTCATGGAGACAGCATAAATAAATGGAACATAGAGGCCACCAGTGGAGAGAAGTTGTTTGCAATGCAATCAACTGACAAAAGATTAGTGTTCGGAATGTGTAACTCACTCCTACAAGTCAATAAGAAACAGACAAATAAGATGAAAATAAAAAAATTAAAATAAAAAAAATGAAAATGAAAATGAGTGAAGAATTTGAACCTTCAAGAGGAAAAGGACTGGCCAGTAGAGAAACTCCCAGTATTTAGCTGAGTGCAAATTAAAACCATAACTAGAAACATTAGAGATATTTCCCCAACCTGTCCACAGTCTGAAAACGTCAAGCATTGGTGAGGATGTTGGGATGCTGGTCTGGGAGTGGAAACTGGTTTGGTGACTTTGGAGAGCCCTGAAGTGGGATGAGCGCTGTTGGAGACACGTGTCCCTGAAAGTGGTTCTAGCATCTTCCCATCATGGTGCTCACAGAAAAGGACAGAGTGTGTACGTGCTGCACGGTGGACGTCCCCATGCCTGTCCCTGTGGATCATCACCTGGACACCTGGCACACCTGTGCGAAGCCCTAGAGAGACTCCCACACTGGGTGTGTGTGTGTGGCGGTGGAGGGGGCATGTGCAAGACAATGGCAATGTTTGAAATTTTGCAACCTGAGCCCCAGCCTGGTGGACTGGGTCAACCAGTCATGATACATTTGGACAGTGGGATACCAATACAGCCACGAGAGTGAACGGACTGCAGACGTGTGCATCAGCAGTAACGCTCCCCAGGACCTCATGTTAGTGGAAAGTGGTGTGGCAAGGTGTGCCAGCAAGGTCCATTTACACCGAGCTGGGGGCCAGTCTGAGCAGCACATCACTCAGGGGTCCTTGCAGGTGTGGAAAAATGACTTGAAAAACCAGGGGATGGGACAGGGTGTGTGGGTGGCTCAGTCGGTTGGACATCCGATTCTTGGTTTTGGCTCAGGTCATGAGATTGAGCCCCACATCAGGCTCCACGCTCAGCAAGACATCTGTTTGGGATTCTCTCTCTCTCCCTCTGCCCCTCCCCCATGAGCACGCACACACTCTCTCTAAAATAAATAAATAAACACAATCTTAAAAAAATCAGAGGATGGGAAACAAAAAATTCAAGATGGCATTTCACCCAGGGGTGGAAGAAGATTGGGGAAGGCCACACAGGGGGCTTCAGAAATTGCCCTTTTTTTTTTTAAGGCTGGGTGGTAGGTAGTCAGGTGTTCATTTATATTGACTATTTGTATCTTCCATATAATCCAAATAATCTTTATCTATTGAGTAATAAAAGAATGATACGAACCTGACTCTCATACACCTTGTATCAGTTGGCTGTTGCTGCATAACAAATCAGTCCCGGAACTTAGTGGCATAAACAGCCATTTATCAGGCTCAGGACACATGGCACCAGTCGTTGTAGCTGGGCTCAGTGGGGTGGTTCTGCTCTCAGCCAGACGTGCTCACGAGACGCTGGTCAGTGGTCAGTTGCCTGGGGGCTGGGCAGTCACGAGCCAGCCCTGATTCAGGCAGTGGGGGAGCAGAGCCCATTCTTTCAGGGGACAGCAGCAAAGAATTACGACCCCTTGTCACTCTCCCGCATGCCCAGAGCCAGCGGCAGGCAGGAGGTCCCTGGGTCTCTCCATGGTTATGTCTTTCTGGGAAGGGAGCCTTGGCCTGCCTTGCCCACTGCTGCGTCCACGTGGGTCATCAGGCCCGAGGGACATCTGGGGCCAGTTCCTCCCACAGGACCTCAGGGGTACCCTCTGAGTCTGCCTTTCTCTGAGCTCTCCAGGGCTTGTGTGGAAGCTGCCGCCATCGGCTCACCGTTAGGTCCTTGCCTTTACAACTTCCCCCGGGGTCTGGCTGCCCCTACTCATTCAGCTTCCAACTGGACAGCCTGGGGGACCCTTCCCTCTTCACTGTGTCCCCATCCCATTCCAGTGGCCCCAGTAGTGAGGACCCTGGTTAACCTCCATGTCTGTCCCCCCCAAGCTCCTTGGTGCAACTCCGTGTGTCTCTCCGTCTGTCTCCTTCTCTGTCTCTCCCTACAGGGCCGTCTTGCCCGTAGCCCCCAGGGTCTCAGAGAGCTGACTGTCCCTTGCTCCCCTGAGGGGTGATCAGCCTCCTGTGCACTAGACTCCCCAGAACAGCTTAAGGCAGAGGAGGAAGCTTTCTGTGGATTCTTAAGAACCAACTGATGTCCTTTTTGAGGGAAGAAATATTGATTGCTGATATCTGCAATAATGAACCCCGGAAAATTACACAAATTACCCCTCAGACGGCAGCTTGACAAATGTCATCTCTAGAGGAGTCCACAGAAATGTCATTTGCCAAATTCATATTAAATATTCTCCGGAGACAAGTTTAAAATAACGTTAGGGGTAAAAGTCTAAATTGTACAGACATAAAAGTGACAACATATGCTAGTTGGAATTACATATTTGTGAACTAATTCTTGTATAAAATTAGAATGGGAGACTTGGCTGCAAAGCCATACGTTTTCGTTGTTAGCAATTATCTTGTAGCCAGTTTGAATCTATACTCAAAAACCTCATTTACATTTTTCTCACAATGTGCTGTGTAAGGGAAATCGGCCCTTTAAGAAAACAACTCGGGGAAGGTTTTCCTTTTTTGAAGAAACCCTGAAGCTGCTGGAACACTTTGAGATCCTGGGAGTCATGCCTGCAGGGGGCTGGGACGAGCAGGGCAGTCCCACCAGGGGGACAAGGAGCTGGAGGCCTCCCGCCCGCCCGCAGGGGAGGAGAGCAGAGAGGAGCTGCCACAGCCCGGCCAGCCATGGGCTCGCCCGCCCTCCGGCCCCTCCTCTGGTTTCCGTGACCTCACGAGCAGCGCGAGGTCACATGCATGGTCTAACGGCCCCTGCTCAGAGAAGATCTCCTGCTCCCACCTTGGGACAGCCTCCTGCGAGCAGACTCAAAAGGCAGGAGAAGAGGAGAAGCCGATTAGGATCTTCTTCTTTACCTGCGGAACGTCCAACCTCGAGGGTCTCACAGAGCGACGCAGGGAGTCCCTGTGCCTCTGCCCCATGACTTCCCACTCTCCATCCCAGTGGCACCACTGCCGGTGGCCAGCGTGGGGCACGGGAGGGCGCACGCCTGGCCGCCCAGCACCAGACACCGGGGAGCCCACGCGCGTGTCCCCTGGGGCGTGCACACCCAGGAGCCGAGGCCCGGTGTCCCGAGGGGGCTCCGGGTCCCACTGCGGTGCCATCGGGCTCCGGAGCTGGGACCGCCGGACTCCAATGCGCCGGCGTGGAAATCAAGGAGGACGGGCTGCGTTTCCACGGTTTGTGGAAATGCAACCATTTGTCCCACCTTAAAACAGGTGTCCGTCTTTCCAGGTGACCCGAGGGTTTAGAGACGAGGTTCTGAGACCAGTGGACACTGCGATGGTGTGAAATGCTCTGATCCCGGTGCCCACAGGGTTCTGCCACTGCCTCGGGTTCGAGATGAGGGACCGGCCACCTCCGCTCTCCCTCAGGCGCCTTTTGGACTTTGGCTCCTCAGCCTCCGGCTCCCCGCTCGGGACCCGGGGGGGACCGTCCCTGACTGTTGACTCTCTGACCATCAGTTCCCTGTAGAAAGCAATCACTTTGCGGGGATTGAAACAGCTTCTCCGGGTGGGTGGCACGGCTCCTGGACACGGAGCTCCCTCGATGCGGAGTCTGGAGATAAACTGCAGCTTCTCATGCCTTGTGTACTGTTTCCAAAGATGTTACCTCATTAGTTATAGTTTTTAAGTTCCATATGCTGCTTCGATCCCCACAGGGAAGGACTCTGCTTGCATTTTAAAAGAGAATCCCGTTGGGATAGTCCAAGCCCCACATCGGCTTGGGACGGTGATGTTTGTTTTCAAGCTCCAGTGCGGTTCAGCCCCCGCTTCTGCAGTGCCCGCCCCTTATTGAGGGTATTATTTTAATTGATTTCGGCTTTACGGCAGAGTTGAGAAGGTGCTGCGGGGAGTTCCTGCCCCAGACCTGGAACCGGCCTTCCTCCAAGGGTCCTGAATTCTTTGCTTAGTGGCTGACATCTGGACACCAGGGCATGGCTGCTGGGGCTCCGGCGGCTGCCAGGAGGTCCGTGTGAGTTACCAGCCGTGCGCTCGCTCGAAGCTGCCTTCCCCTGGGCAGGGACCAGCGCCCACAGCGGCCGCTCCACACGCCCTGTGCTCACTGGCGCTCGGTACTGTCCTCCCGGCTTCGGGGAGGTCACGTCTGGTCTCAGCGCCCTTACATCCACTTGTCATGGTTTGCATTCCGTCCTGGGCCCCCCCCCCCCAACTCCTTCTCTTTGAGCTTTCTGATTTGCACACTGTCTTAGCCCGCTCGGGCGGCCTTAACACTCACACGGACACGTACTTCTCCCGGTGCTGGAGGCCGCAAGTCCCAGGCCAGAGGGTCGGCAGGGCGGGTTTCTGGTGAGCTCAGGGCCGCCTTCTCGGCGCCGGCGTCGGGGAGACAGAGCTCCAGGCTCTCCTCCTCACAGGGACACCGGGGACATAGGAGCACAGCCACCCTATGACCGCATTTAACCTGAATTACTTCCCTAAAGGCCTTATCTCCAAATAAAGTCACACAGGGGATTAAGGCCTCAACACAGGAATTTTGAGGGGACACAGTTCAGTCCATAACAAATGTGGCAAAGCTCAGCAGGTCCTGAAAGACTCACGGACCCACGTACCCCCCACCCCGGATTCATACAGAGCACCTCCATCACCCTTAAAGTTATCTTCTCTGTCCCTTTGAGGCCAATCCATCCCAAACCACGGGTGGGTTTCCTGTCCCTAGAGTTCTGCCTTTTCCAGAATGCCTATAAATGGGACCACACGAGATGGGGTCTTGTGGGCCTGGCTCTGTCACTCAGAAAAATGTGTTTAAGGTGCACCGTGCTGCCGTGTGGTCGTGGTTCATCCCTGTACCGGGCAGGGGTGTCCGCTGCGTGGATGGGCCGCGGCTCCGATGTCCATCCTCCCGCTGAAGGACATCCCGGAGCCTGCAGGCCCGGGCCCGGCGGCCACGGCTGCTGTGAGCATCCGCCTGCAGGTTTTGTGTGGAAGCGTTTTCAGGTCTCTTGAGCAAACGTGCGGAGAGCGATTTCTGGGTTGATGGTAAGTGTAGACTCTGTAAGAAGCTGTCAGACCGCTAAAGCCTCAGCCCCTTTTCTCACGCCCGAGGGGGAAGGGCTCCTCCTGGTCCCCGCGGGGGGTTTGCCGGTGGTCCTGCCGGAGACTCTGTTCCACGCGACGGAGACCTGGCCCCAGACCAGGCTCGGCTCAGTGAAGCTGTGTGTGCTCCCGCTGGACCCCACGGCCCCACGTGGGGGTGACGGGTCACGGGTGGGGGCTGGGCCCTCCAGACAGCTTTGGGGGGCAGGGGAGGCCGCCAGGTGGCACCTTGCTGACCCGTCGTTGGGGCCTCGGCTCCGGGGGCCCCTGGCGCCCCTTCCCTCTGCTCCCCATGGGCGGGGAGCCGCTGCCGGACCCACGCCAGGCCCCTCTGCCCGCCCGCTCTGCCAGGACAGCTCCCCGGGGCCTGCTTGCGGCTCGGGTTCCCTGGGCCCTCGTGGGCACCTGCCGCTGCCCTGCCTCAGGGTGAAAGGACAACAGGGTCCCCCGGGGAGGAGACCTCGGCGGCCGCGGGCGGGAACGGGGGAGCAGGACAGCCGGGCGGGTGACACTCTGCTCTTCATCGTTTCAGCATTGGAGGGGCGACTGCTTCTCACGAGCTGGGCCAGGCCAGGCTGCCATGAGCTGCCACCAGCTGCCACCGCTCGCCTTTGACAAGGAGAGACGCTGTCCCGGGGGACCGTGCTGCCGTCCCTGGAGGGGCAGAGCCGCGGCGGGGGCGGGGGCGGAGCCTCGGAGGGCGGGGCGGAGCGCGGAGCCGCGGAGAGGGGCGGAGCCTCGGAGGGACGGGGCGGATCCTCGGAGGGGCGGGGCGGAGCCGCGGAGCTGCGGAGAGGGGCGGAGCCGCGGAGGGAGGGGGCGGGGCCTCAGCTGACGGCCACCCTCCCCACGACCTGCCGCTGCGGGCCCACGGCCCTTCTGGCTCCCGAGTCAGTGTGATGCGCAGGAAATGCGGCCTGAGTGAGCTGGAGTGGGAGCTCTCCGGCCCAGGCACGCATCTCTAAGGAAACCCGGCAGCCTGCAGTGGCCCACGTGGTGGAGGCGGTGCTCCACGTGCGGTCCCGCCGCGGCTGGCCCCTCCCGCATGCGTGGCAGACCAGACTGTGCCGGGCGGGCCGGGGGCGAGGGGGCCGAGCGCCCCCCGCGCCGCCGGCCGCACTAGCGGCCCCTTTTCCACAGCCGCGAGCTCGTGTCCGTGGAGTTCTCCTTCCGCTTCCGCGGGGGTACGCTCCGTATGTGATGAGTGGAGCCTCAGTGGGTCAGCCCCCCGGCTGCGCTGGTGCTGCTAGGAATCCGAAATCCGCCGAACTGCACAGAGCCATCCACTGAACAAACCGGCCAGCGACGTGTGAAGGAGTGAAACCGGACCACGGTCCTACACCACACACAAAGTAAACTGCGAATGGACGAAAGACCTAAACGTGAGGCCTGAAACCTTAGAAAGCTTAGCAGAGAACGGAGGCAGTCACTTCTCTGACATCAGCTGTAGCAACATCTTTCTAGGTACGTCTCCCGAGGCAAGGGAAACAAAAGCAAAAACCAACTATTGGGACTTCACCCAAATAAAAAGCTTCTGCACAGCGAAGGAAACAATCAGCAAAACTAAAAAGCAACATACTGAATGCAAGAAGATATTTGCAAATGACATCTCTGATAAAGGGTTAGTATTCAAAATGTGTAAAGAACTGATACAAATCATTTTTTTTAAAGATTTTTATTTATTTATTTGACAGAGAGATAGAGAGCGAGCACAAGTAGGCAGAGGGAGAGGGAGAAGCAGGCTATCCACTGAGCAGGGACCTAGATGTGGGGCTCGATCCCAGGACCCTGGGATCATGACCTGAGCCGAAGGCAGCCGCTTAACCGACTGAGCCATCCAGGCGCCCCGAACTGATACAAATCAATACTAAAAAAACAAGTACTCTAATTAAAATTGGGCAGAAGACATAAACAGACATTTCTCCCAAGAAGACATCCAGATATCAACAGACACATGAAAAGAATTCAACATCACTCATCATCAGGGAAATGCAAATCAAAACCACAATGAGATACCACCTCACACCTGTCAGAAGGGCTAAAATCAACAGCGTAAGAAACAACCAATGTTGGCGGGGATGCAGAGAACGGGGAACCCTCCCGCACTGTTGGTGGGAATGCAAGCTGGTGCAGCCGCTCTGGAAAACAGTATGGAGGTTCCTCAAAAGTTAAAAATAGAACTAGCCTGTGATCCAGTAATCACACTACTGAGTATTTACCCCCAAAATACAAAAACATTAATTCAAAGGATACATGTATCCCCTATCTTTATAGCAGCATCATTTACAATAGCCAAATTATGGAAGCAGCCCACGTGTCCATTGACAGATGAATGAATAAAGAAGAGATGGTATATATACAGAATGGAATATTACTCAGCCATCAAAAGGAATGAAATCTTGCCATTTGCAATGACATGGATGGAACTAGAGAGGATTATGCTAAGACAAATAGAGAAAGACAAATACCATATGATTTCACTCACATGTGGAATTTAAGAAACAAAACAGCAAAGGAAAAATGAGCAAAGGAAAAAAAAGAGAGAGACAAACCAAGAAACAGATTCTTTACTCTAGAGAACACACTGATGGTTACTAGAGGGGAGGGAGGTGGGCGTGGGCTGGGTGAAATAGGTGATGGGGATTAAGGAGGGTACTAATCATGATGAAAAAAATAAAATGGAAAAAATGTATATATGCTTAAAAAAAGTAAATGGAAAAAGAAAAAAAAATTTAACCCTTAATGACACTGAATATTTTATGTATCAAAATTTGAATGTACACTACCACCCAGAGGAGATGTTACAGCTTTAAGTATACTTATTGAAAAAGGAGAAAATTAATAAATAAGTAAGCCATTCAATTCAAGAGGTTTAAAAAAGAGCTACAGAGAAAATCGAAGGAAACAAGAAAGAAATCAATAAAGAAAAGGGTAGGGGCGCCTGGGTGGCTCAGGTGGTTAAGCGTCTGCCTTCGGCTCAGGTCATGATCCCGGGGTCCTGGGATTGAGCCCGGCATCGGGCTCCCTGCTCAAGGGGAAGCCTGCTTCTCCCTCTCCCACTCCCCCCTGCTTGTGTTCCCTCTCTCGCTGTCTCTCTTTGTCAAATAAATAAATAAAATCTTTAAAAAAAAATAAAGAAAAGGGTAGAACTCACTGAAATAAGGAACTTGACAACATCTCCTGGAACAATAATAGAGAAAAAACAAACCCAAAGCTATTTATGGAAAAACCAGTCAGTAGACTGATGCTGTCAAGGCCACAGAAAAAAAAGAGAGAAAGTGTAAATAAAGTACAAAGTGAAATTAAGTGGAATTGCTAAAGGCTGAACAACAATTTAAAAACAGGGGCGCCTGTGAGGCTCAGTCAATTGAGCATCCGACTGATTTCAGCTCAGGTTTTGATCTCAGGGTCGTGACTTTAAGCCCTCAGTTGGGCTCCGTGCTGGGCGTGGAGCCTCCTTAAAAATAATAATAATAATAAAAGAGTTTTAGGAACAATGCATGTTGATAAATTTGAAAATCTAGAGGAAAACCATTTCTAGAAAAGAATGTACAAGTTTGGGCAAAAAGAAGTCCAAGAGTCATGGGTTGTAAGTGTTGAAATGGTAAGCAAAGACCTCTCCCTTCAGAAAGCTTCCATTCTGTTATTCAATATGCTCTGAACGTTCTGACAATGTGATAGGGCAAGAGAAAGAAATAAAAGACAGATATGCTAGAAATAAAAATATAAAACTGTCATTATTTTCAGATGACATGATTGTCTACATAGAAAATCCCAAGAAATCTACAGAAATAAAACAAAACAAAAACCAAACTAGAACATATAAGTGAATTCTGCAAGGTGGCAGGATACAAGATGAACATACATGCTAGAAACAAACATGTGGAAACTGAAATTGAACACACAGAACCATTTATAATTGATCCAAAGAAAATGAAATACTTAGGTATAAATTAATGAAACATGTTCAGGATCTACATGGTAAAAATTACAAAATGATGGTGTGAGAAACAAAAGAGACTGAAATGAATGCGGAGACACACCATGTCCATGGATGGAAAGGCCCACAAGGGAGAGGACGTCAATCGTTCTTCAAAATGATCTATAGGTTTTTTTTTTTTTTAATCATTCTTTTTTTTTTTTTAAGATTTTATTTATTTGAGAGAGAGAGAGAATGAGAGACAGAGAGCACGAGAGGGAGGAGGGTCAGAGGGAGAGGCAGACTCCCTGCCGAGCAGGGAGCCCGATGCGGGACTCGATCCCGGGACTCCAGGATCATGACCTGAGCCGAAGGCAGTTGCTTAACCAACTGAGCCACCCAGGCACCCCTGATCTATAGGTTTAATGCAATTCCTCTCAAAATCTCAGCAAGGTTTTCTTTGTTGATGTAGACAAGCTTATTCTAAACTTTATGTGGGAAGACTCGGTACCTAGAATAGCTAAAACCACCTTGGAAAAAGTGGGAAAAACCACTGTGCCACATTATATGGCTACAGTTACCAAGACAGTGGGTATCTGTTGAGGGACAGAGACATAGATCAGTAGGACAGAATGGAGAGCTCAGAAATAGACCCACATAAATACACCCAGTGGATTTTGACAACCGTGCAGAAGCCCTTCAGTGGAGGGAGCATAGCTGCTCAACAGGTGGGTGTTGCACAACTTGGTGTCTACACATGACCTAACCTTCACACCTTGTACAAAATTAACTCAAAATGGACCACAGATTTAAATATAAAACATAAAACTTGTAGAAAAAAGATAACAGAAAGTCTTTGGGCCCTGGGGCTGGACAGAGGGTTCCTGGACGTGACACAGATGCATGGTCCATAAAGACAAAACCTGATAAACTGGGTCTCATCACAGAGAAGGATGGAAAGACAGGCTGCAGACTGGGAGAAATGGTTTGCAAACCACCTGTCTGATGAAGGACTGCAGAGGAATCTAGAAAGACTCCCAAAACTCAACACTACAAACCATCCAATCAGAAAATGGGTGAAAGGCATGGACAGACATTCACTGAAATGGCTGCACAGAGGGCAAATAAGCACACGAAAAGATGCTCAGCATCCTTGGCCATTTGGAAAATGCGATGGAAGCCACAATGAAGTATCAACACACACCTATCAGAATGGCTAAAGTAAACAAAAACAGTGATAACGCCAAAGGCAGGAGAGGGTGCAGAGAGAACAGATCGCCCACACACTGCTGATGGAAGCATACAGCAGTGCAGCCCCTCTGCAGAAGACTACGGCAGCTTCTCATAAAACGGAACACGCAACTACCATATGACCCAGCAACTGCCCTCGTGGGCATTCGGCCCAGAGAGAGGAAGCCTTACGTTCACACGAAATCCGCACAGATGTCCATAACAGTTTTATTTCCAGTAGCTGACAAGTGGAGACACCCAGATGTCCTCAGTGGGCACATGGTTAAACTGTGGATATCGTGGAATATTCCTCAGCAACAAATAGGAATGACCTCTCGACACAGGAGACACTTTAGATGGATCTCAAGGGGGATTATGTTGAGCGGAAGAGGCGATCTCAGATGGCATACTGACATGTTGTGTAATTCCACTTAGAAAGCATTCTTGAAATGACAAAACCAGATGGAGAACAGATCAGGCACTGCCGGGGGACGAAGGGGGCTGGATGTATGGTGGTGCATACACAGACCTACACACGTGATGAAATTACATGGACCGCCTGCCCCCAAGTGAGTACATATAAAACTTGGGAAAACTGAATGAAGTTAGTGGGTTGTATCAGTGTGGATTTCCTTGCAGGATATTTTACTGCAGTTATGCCAGAAGTCAGCCCAAAGGGTACATGGGATCTCTGTTATTTCTTACAATTGCATGTGAATCTACAGTTATCTCAAAATGAAAAGTTAAAGAAGAAACCAAACCTAGACAGTTGGAGTAGTGAGACCCACCAAACAGTCAAGGAGCAGGTAGTGCTCATCTCACACAGGTTGTTCAGAACATGTATTGGGCGCCTGGGTGGCTCAGTCGGTTAAGCAACTGCCTTCGGATCAGGTCCTGATCCCAGGGTCCTGGGATCGAGTCCTGCAGCGGGCTCCCCGCTCTGCGAGGAGTCTGCCTCTCCCTCTGCCTGCCCACTCCCCTTGCTTGTGTTACCTCTCTCTGACCAATAAATAAATAAAAGTCTTAAAAAAAAGAACATATATAAAGAGCCACACCTCACTCATTTTCTATGACTAGTGTGATCTGGAGTAAATTACAAACAGATTAGGCTAATAAAAGAATGAACATTTATAGGCACATTTCACTGGTGAGCATAAACACAAAAATCCAAGAGCTAATAGAAAATAATCCAGCACGGTGGAGCCGGGTTTGTCGGGAGACCGAGGATGCTCGGGGACCGCGTCCCGCACCCTGCAGCTCTGCACAACAGAATGGGGCCTTGGGCTGCAGTTAGCACATTTGACAAGGACTCGCACTAATCCAGGACACCGCATTCAGAGATGTTGCGGATTTAATTGTTCTCCACAGAAAAGCATCGACAGAGCTAAAAAGCGACAGCGTCCTTCACCTTCCTGGCCTGTGAACTTTCTAGGAGGCTCGGCTGTCCGGCTTCTGACTCTGCTCAGAAGACAGCCTGGGGCTTTTTTCTTCTCTGTCGTGGTGGTCTTGTCCGTGGACAGGACACAAGGTGACTTCTTGTGGAGACTCCCTTCAACACCCGCTGGGGATTCAGCAGATGGCGGCCGAGTCTGCTCGGGAGAGTGTCAGGCCACGCGGAGGGGCCCCGTGCCCTCTGAGGTCGCGGGGAGGCGAAGGGGCTGATCCAGGCCAGGGAGAGGCGGTGGCCCAGGACGGCCTTCAGGTTCACCCACTTGGACACGCCGCCCGGCCCGGCCCGCTCCCCCTGCAGCTGCTCGATTCTGGTTCGGTCGGTGCAGACGGCGCGCATCTGGGCGGCGAACATGGCCGAGCCCAAGAGGAAGCCCTTCAGAGCCACCAGGAGAAGGAAGACGAGGGAGGCGCGCGGCGTCAGGGTGCTGCGCGAGTCCCAGTCCCCGCGCGCGTAGCCGCGCAGGGCGGGCACGCCGAGCAGCAGCAGCAGGTGCAGCGAGCCCAGCGCCGTGTAGAGCGTGAAGAGCAGGAAGTACTTCCGGTTGCCCTCGCCCACGCCGTTGTTGACCCAGGGGCAGTGGTGGTCCATCTTGCGGATGCAGCGCCGGCCCACCATGCAGTGATGCGCGCGCGGCGGCTGGGCGCAGCCGCACCGGGGACAGCGGGGGCCGCCGGGCGCGGCGCCCAGGGGCACGGCGCCCAGGGGCACGGGGCCGGGGTCGGTGAGCATGGCCCGCGCATGCGCCGCCGGCGCCAGGAAGGCCAGCAGGTGGAAGAGCGCGCCGTGGGCCAGGCCGTCGGCTGCGTCCCCGGCCGGGAGCGGCCGCGCCCGGAGCAGCACGCCCGCGGCGCCCAGCACCAGCACCCACGTGCCGGCGGCGCACGCGATGCCCAGGACGTCGCACACGAACCACACGCGGCGCGTCCGCCCCGGGGCCCCGAGCGTGGGGACGCGGGCCGGCATCGCGGGGGCCGGGTCGGGCCGGGCGGGGGGGTCCCTGCGCCTCTGTACGCGCGTCGTCCGCGCTGCGCCGGGTTGGCCCGGGGCCCCGGCTGGCGACTGCTCGGTGTTCTAGAATGTGCTGCACCCCGCAGTTTGTGAACGCAGAAAGGGAAGCCGCATGAGCCCCTTCCTATAGGCGCCTTCCCCGCGCCCCCCGGGGAGGGGCTGGGCACTGGGCCTCCCAGCGGCCGGTGGCCTGGCGGAAGAGCTGGCAAACCGGGAGGACACAGGCAGGGTGTGCTGTGTGCGTGTGTGTGTGTGTGTGGAGGGGCGACAGGTGCTTCTCTGCGCATTCACTCACTAATTCTCACAACTCGGACAGTAAAATCTTCTACGACCCATTTTCAGATGGGGAAACCGAGGCACGGGGAAATTAAATAAATGTCCAGTGAGTGACCGGTCAGGATTCCAGGCCTGCTGCTGGGGGCTGGACCAGGCACGGTCTCAGACAATGGTGGCAGGTGGCAGGGGTCTGCTCTCGGCCCTGCTCTGCCTCACACGCTGAGGGCTGAGGGCAGTGAGGGCGGTGGGCAGCGGGGGCAGTGGGCAGTGAGGGCCGGCGCTCACCAGCCCAGAACAACGATGCCGGGATATGGAATGAAAAGAGCCAACACTCTGACACAACAGCTCTGGGGTTAGTCTAAGGAGCGGGTCTTGGGTAAAGACAATGCACAAAGCCCAGCTCTTAGGTCTCCAAACACTGACTGCACAAGAGGGCAGGGGCGACGTGGCCTCAGAGCAGAGTGTGGGGACAGCGGCTGCTCTCTGTGAGCCATGATGACCACGCCACTGGCCGTGGAGAGAGTGCACTGCCAGGTTGCATTAATGGGAGCATAGCCTGTGGAATGGTGGAGGGGACAGCACCCTGTGTGCGTCACCAGGTGGAGCATTCCCCGTGTGAGGGGCTTGAAGGGCAGGTGGTCCGTCAGATAGGAACATCTGGGGAGCTGGGGAAGAGGGTGGGAAGGGCAGACCCGTTGGTCGTCTCTGAAGGAGGCACGAGTGGGTTTATTAGCTGCAGTTCCAGGGGTGGAGTACGGCCAAGGGGGAGGCATGGGGGGGGAACCTGACCTCTGGGACGATTGTCTCTGGAGCACAAGCTGCTGGGCGGGAGGTGGGGTGGGGTGTTCGTACAGCACTCAAGGGCCCAGCGCGTGCTGGGGGGCTGCCTACCTGGCCAGGGAGAGGCTTATGTATCTGTTTGTTCGTTTTTAAATTAATAGATTTTTTCTTTTTTTAAAAAATATTTTATTTACTTATTTGTCAGAGAAAGAGAGCACGAGCAGGGAGAGAAACAGGCCTCCCGCGGAGCAGGGAGCCTGATGCGGGACTCGATCCCAGGACCCCGGGATCATGACCCGAGCCGAAGGCAGACGCTCAATGTCTGAGCCACCCAGGCACCCCAGATTTTATTTCTCAGAGCATTTTTAGGTTCACAGTCCAGTTGAGCAGGAGGTACAGGGATTTCCCATACACGCCCTGCCCCCCACCCCCAGTCTCCTCTCCTCTACTATCACCATCCCCACCAGTGGTGCGTTTGTTACGATCCATGAACCTACGTTGACGCGTCACTGTCACGCAGACCACAGTTGGCCTTGAGGTTCACTCTTGTGCAGGGCGTTGTGTGGGTTTGGAGAAACGTGGAAGGGACGGATCCACCATTATGGCGTCCACAGAGTCGCTTCACTGCCCTCAACGTCCTCGTGCTCCCCTGTCCCTCTCTCCTCCCCAGCCCCTGGCCCCCCTGGTCCTTTTCCTGTCTCCGTCGTTCTGCCTTTTCCAGAATGTCCTCCGGTTGGAATCGTACAAACGTAGCCTTTGCTGATTGGCTTCCTTCACTCAGGGATATGCATTCAAGATTTGTCCAACCTTTTCATGGCTCGAAGTTTGTTCCATTTTGTAACTGAAAGCCCAACACTGGAAACCTGAAGCGAGGCCCTGAGCAATCCCGCCGGGGCTGATGTGTCAGTGCCGGTGGACCTGAGCTGGGGGTAGTGTTATAGAGAGGGACACTGAGGATGTCCCGGGAAGGTCGCAGGCCAGTGCGGTGCTCGTGAGTTCCGGGGGGGGGGAGGCCGGCCGGGACACCAGTGGGGAGAGGGAGCCGGGCCCGGGGAGGGGCATCTGAAGGCCCTCAGTCGCTATTGAGCTGGTTGAGAGGAGGGGCGGCTGTGTGCTCAAAGCAGCCTGCAGAGGAGCAGCCACACCGACTGCCAGGGGTTGGATGGTGTCATCTGGAGCCCGCGTGTGGTTGGCGGGTGGGGTGGGTCGGCAGGGGCGGCTGGACCCTCCTGGGTATCATATCTCGGGCTGAACTTCCAGCAGCGGCCCAGCCGTGACCAGCCTTGCCCCTTCCAGCCCAGACCCAGCCACATGCAGGATGCCACCGTCGCACCATCTGTGCCGAGGAGCCTCTGACCTCGGGCGTGTTTGGGGCCGGCACAGAGCGGGCCAGTTTCTCCGAGTCTCCATCAGTCTCTCTGCAGCGTCCATGCAGCTTTGGACGACCTTCAATCTGGGGCCATAGTTATGTCGGGGATTCCATTTATGGGAGGCCCACCTCGGCGGGTCCGGGTGACAACGGCCTGTCTCTTGGGTCCCAAGCCTCTGCATGGTCACTGTCCCCACCAGCAGGCATGGCAGCCTGGGGGCCCATTAAATGCCTTGCTCAGCGCAAAGGTGACATTCCCCATGAAAACTCGCGGCTCCAGCTCTGCGGGTCCTCTGTGGGGCCAATGACTTTGGGAGGGAGGCTGTAGGTAAATTTGGTGTCTACCAATGGCCCAGGTGGCGGTGTCATGGCTGATCCTGGCGTTTCCTTTCCATTAGCCATGCGTCTGGCCTCCCAAATTGCCAGGCCCCACACTGCAGCACCCCAGTGTGCTGAGAACCATCAGCAAGGTTTTCAGTCCTGAGTTGTGAAGTCAACACGAACGGTTCATCCAAGTGTCCCTCTGTCAGGTGGCCCCAAGCAGGACTCCAGGGACCTGGGCTACCGTGATGGGGAGAGATGCTCCGGTGTGGGGCCCAGCTCCTGCCCTGCAGCCACACCTCCTGGCCCCTTCCCCATCCTAAGAACTGCCGCCCCCACCAGCGGAGCGTCCTGCCGCAAGTTCCGCCGCGAAGGAGGCCCCGTGGTTCCCTGCGTTCCTCGTGGATTTTGGTCTCATAACAAGGTCGCCCCACTGTGGAGATGTTGTAAATGCATTGTTTTTAAATGTTTGTTTCCCTTTGTGCGTCACCGAGGATGGAGCACGGGCTGTTTTCCGTGTGCTGACTCCGCATCCTGTGATCTCGCTAAGCCCCCTCGCTAAGGGGCCCGGGCTGGGGGGCTGGCCCTGAAGCTCTCTGTGTGGACCCCTGGCGGGAGTGGCTCTGGGTGTGCACAGGTCGGTTGGTGCCAGGAGGTGGCCCTGCAGAAAGGAAAGTTAAGGACGATTCAGGGGCTCTGAGTCGTAGGGGCCCCAGGTAGCCTGGGGTCCGGGTCCAAGGAGCATGCACAGGGTCCGTCCTTTCTTCTCTCCGCCCTAATGTCCCACTCGGGGGTGGGAGCATCATGCAACACAGCTGTGGCCCGGCTGGAAGGGTGGGCAGTCCACTAACGTCTTCCTTCTGAGCTTGCAGTGGGAGAGGAACCCCTGGGACGGGGGGTGGGATGAAAGTCCCCTGTTCTGGGCACCGGAATCCCGCCAGCCCTACTGCCCTGTCCTGGCCCCGTCAGGGTCCCGCTTCAGCTCCTACTTCTCCCCAAGGCTGGAGGTCCTCCCTCGCTCCCGTCGGACAGGGAGGAGCCGCTGTGTGAGGAGTGTGCAGGGGGTCGTCCCGTTGGGTAACTGTCACCGGTTCCCTGAGCACTTATCAGAGCCTCCCGGACAGGCCATCCTAAGCCGCCTCTTCAGGCGGGACACTGAGGCACGGGATGGGGAGGCTCCCCCGGGGCACTGTGTTTGGAGTAGAGTGTCCCCATCAGAAGGCCACATCCTGGTGGTCAAAGGGCTCCATGAAGGGGTAGGAGATAGGGCCGTTGTCCTGGAGGACAGAGGATGAGAATGGGCCTTTGTGCTGACCACCGGCCTGTGGGCAGTGATCTCAGCTGCCCCGTGGATGCCCCCTCAGGGTCTGATCTCGTTGCCTGCGATCAGGGGCAGCCCCTGGCCCTCTCACCGGGGTGCAGACCCCTGTTTCCGGGCCTGTGTGGTCTCTGCTTCCCCGCCCTGACCCCTCGGAGTCGGCTCTGGGCCCTCGGGTGGCAGACGCTGCTGCCTCCTGGTGTCCAGCTCAGCTTTTCTTCATCTGCTTCCCAAATTTGTTAGAGCTGATTGTTTCTGTTTTTCAGTAGATTCCCCCCTCCCCCTCCAGTTTCTAGGTATATAGCACCTGTAAATACTTCTAATTCTGCTTTCTGTTACATATTATTGCTTTGACAAAAATCCATGAAATATTAAATAATAATGGTGAGAGTGGGCATTGTCAGCCCTGAGTTTAATAGGGATTTTTACCGTTATAACTAAGGATGAATAACTGAAAAATATTTATCTTTAAAAGGGAATGCTCTTTTTTTTTTTTTTTTCCCTAAGTAGGCTCCATGCCCAGCCTGGAGCCCGATGCGGGGCCTGAACTCATGACCCTGAGATCAAGACCTGAGGTGAGATCAAGAGTCAGACACTCACCCTACTGAGCCTCCCAGGTGCCCCGGGAAATGCTCTTTTATTCTGAGAATATTAAAAAAAGTTTCTTCCTCTTTCCCCATCAGGAAATGTTGATTTTTACCAAATGAGTTTTGTGATCTATTGGAAGTGTCACAGTAACTCGTCAGACCTGCTCCCGTTTTCCTGTCTGCTTTGAGGCCGGTCCGCCCCGGACCCGGCACACAGGTCTGTGTGGCCCAGGCGTGCAGGCCGCGAACGTGCCGCTGAGTTCCGGTCGCCGACGATGCAGTTACCTGCACGTGACAGTGGGCGGTGGGGTACTTGCTTCTCTGTCAGGCTTTGGGAGTTAGAGTCTTCCTCGCGCCCGACGGACCGGGCTGTGCTCCTACTTTCCGTGCTTCGGGATACCTCCTGCTCTATGGTCCGAAGCTTTTCGAGCGCTCGTCACCGAAGCTCTGGGCTCAGAGACATTTTCCAAGGGGATCATGGGTCATCTTTCTATCCCGTTATTTGCCCGCTCAGGCTTTCCACATCTTGAGCCCCTTGCAGAACATTGCACTTTCCCCAGCGAGTCACATGCCCCGTTGACTCGTTCAAGCACGCTGCCGAGCCGTGCAGCAGGCTCCGGGGGGGACCTGTCACCACACGGTAACGCATTTGTTCTTTTGCAATTAAACATGTTTTGTAACCTGCCCTTTTGTGTTTCCCGTTGGTTTTCAGAGGTTTGCCTGCTTTACTGGCTTTTCCAGAGAACTGGCTGTTTCCCAAGGCTCTGGAGAGAAGAGTTCTGGTTTCCCGCCGTCCGGGGGCGCCCGTCCTGTGATGTCTGGTGTCTGAGCAACTCCTGCCCGACTCCAGCATCGAAGCTGCCCCCCTCGCCCAACCGCCCCTCACGTTCCCATTCACAGAATTCCTCCTGTGTAGTTCTGGGAAGCTCACTCTTTAGGATTTCGATTTCCTTTGCAAGCAGAGACTTAGTCGCGTGTGTGTTTTTAAACCTTGCGCATTTCTGCTCTGTCTCCTGGTGTTAGTTGTGTGGCCCGCAGACGTGCCGTTTCCGTCCCTTACAATTCTTCATGGCTTCCGTCCCGTGGCCTCACTCATGATCCGTGTTTGCAAGTCTTCCCAGAATTTTGGGGGAGCGCAGTGTGTCTGCGCCGGGCACTTTTGACGCCAGCCTTGTTAACCGTGCTCACGGTCCCTTCTGTGTCTGTCTGTCCCACGGTTTGGAGATCCACTTTCGGGCTGGATTCTTCCAGCATGATTGCTTTTCTGTCCCACTGGGACGTGTTTTGGTCAGCCTCTGTCTTCTGTAAAACCTCCAGGGCCTTGTCGTTCAGCACACCCAGGTTCGCGGTGGCCGCCCGCCCCCCAGCTGCTGACGTGTCCCTGGGCCGCCGGCTGCCCCCTTCTGTTTGTGTCCTGGCCTCCTTCCTCTGCTGCCCTCCTCCCCAGACGTTTCATTATCCTGCTGTCTTGGTCGGCACATGGATGCGGATTTTGTTCTGTGACCCGACTGGGGTCTTTGTTCTCCCCGAGGTCATTCGATGGCACGAGGGCCCTCAGAACGAACAACTCGGGGCTTCCCGCCCATGAGCAAGCGTCGGGATAACGGTCTGGTCCACTGTCGTTGCTGTTGCTTTAGGAACATGGTTTGTTTCCCCGGAACCTCGTGTGTGAGGACGACTTTGCTGCAGGGCCGAGCTCGAGGCCATGCGGGGCGCGGGGTGCGGGGCACGGGGCACGGAGCGCAGCCCTCAGCGGCTCCCAGCGGGTCAGGGGAAGGACCCACCACCCCCCGGGAGAACGCTGACCAGGGCCAGCTGAGCCTGAATACCGCACGGAGCTCACAGACACGGGGTCCCCGGGGTCCCCGGGGTCCCCGGGGTCGGGTCCACAGCTGAACCAGGCAGCTGGCGGGCGGCGGGAGCCCGTTGTCCCCGTGGGGCCTCTGCTGGAGTCCTGGCACCACCAGCCACTTTCTCTGGGGACACTTGTCCTGTCATTGTTCCGTTGGCTCCTCACAGAGCCTGCGCGTCCTCTGTGTCCAGCCACCGACACCGTATCTGGGGAGGAAGGAAACGTGGCTCAGCTTCCCCGAGAGGACCGGCCGGGACGGGAGCTGGGGGCCCCCTCCTGCTCCCCCGACGCGGCGAACAGGCTCCTGGAGAGCAGCACGCTTTGTTCCGGATTCTTTTCACTTTGAGGAGTAGGACCCTCAGTCTGCACAGGAAGGAACGGAGTGCGATCCTGAGGAGCGTGACGGGTATGCAGCTGTGTGTGTCTGCACACCTGTCTCAGCTCTGGGTGGTTATGAGGAAGTGTGTTCTCCTAAATCGCTTAAGAATAATGGCTTTGAAATGAAAATCTACAGGAAGTAGATCTTTCAGGCAGTCCCCCGCCTTCTGGGCGTTTAGAAGCTGCTGGATGGTGTGTGAACATGTGGACCAGTCAGCGTGGCCGCAGGACTCGTCTGAGCGTCTGGGAGGGCGCTGGCCCCGGGCTGCCGACCTCTCCCTGTGGACGAGCCTGGTGGGTGGCGGTCGCCCAGGATGGAGGCCTGCTGAGCTGCCCCAAGGGGTGGGGGTGAAGGGGCAGGTCCTGGGTCTCACGTGGCTTCTGGTCTCTCCGTGGACCCTCCTCTCAAGATCCTTAACTGACTACATCTGCAAAGACCCTCTTTCCAAATTAGGCCAGATTCTGAGGTTCAGGTGGACAGGAACTTTGGGGGGAACCTACTCAACCCCCACATTCACCAACCGGCAGGCTCAGTCTCTGTGTTTCTGTGGCCAGTGCCAAACCTTTCGGAGGGCAGAGGACCTGCGCCCCCTCGGCTTTCCTGGAGGGGCTCTGGTGTCCGCCCCCTCGGTCAGGCAGACCTGCTCTCCCGGGAATGCCTGAGGGGGTGGACATGGCCTGGGGGGGGCGGACACAGCCCTGTTTTTGCACCTCAGGGCTTCCTTGGTCTCGGGGTCCATGCAGCTGGGCCCCTGGGCGCTTGCTGGAGGGGGTTCCTCGCCTTTGTGTTCATTAAAAATAGAAGGCAAAGCGGACGCCCTGCGAGCCCTGCGGTGCTGGCTCAGCAGGGTGTGGTGGCTGCTCGGCTCATCGGCCGCTCATGGGTCCCTCCGCCATCTCACACTTAATCTACCCCGGAGCCTCTGAAGAATGCACGTCCTCCTGGGGACCCTGGCCACTGGGGAGAAAACTCGGCCACAGGGGTTTCCACGGCAGCCATCTCGAGAGCCTGCCAGAAATCGCTGCATCCACTGGGGTGGCCCCAGGGCTGTGGGGTTCACACCGGGAGTCCACTGCTGCTTTTCTGAGGTGTCCCCAGGTCTGGTGGCACCGCGGGGTCGCACTTCCCAGGGTCTCTGAAGTGCCTTCCCCTGTGTGCCCTCGCCAGGAAGGCGGCCGGGGCTGCGGAGGGAGGGCCCCTGTGCCGGCCGCAGTGCGGGATCCTCCCAGGACTTTCTGTCCCCGCATTCACCATGGAGGAGCCTCACCCAGCCCGGGTGTGGCACTCGGGGCCCCACTGCGGCTTGACTTAGTTACAGCGGGGACGAGCACCCCAGGCAGGGCTGCTGGGTCGGTGGCGGAAGCCCTTCCTCCCAGGAGGACCTGGGATGCTGCTCCTGTCCACTCCCTGTTTGGACGCATCAGAGGCGCCCTGAATGGGAGGCCCGACTGGCGCCTAGCTCTTTCTGCGACTCTGGAAGCACTGTCCCCTCTGGCCCCCCTGCGTCTCTCCCAGTGACACAAACCAGCCGGGCATCGCACACGGCTGTGGGACCCCAGTCTTCACCCCGTCCCTCGGGCGTCTGGTGGCGCCTTGGCGTGGATGCAGAGGGGATGCCGGGCTCCCTTCAATACTGACGAGGCCCCTCCCTAAGCTGGTTCTCGGCCAGCCAGCCGTCCCTTGGTGGGACAGGTCAGCAGCGCTTTCGCCCACACATGTGGGCTGCGGACCCTCTCCTTCCACCCAGTGCTCGTGGGCTCATCTCCAGGGGATCCCCCCCACCTCCTTGAAGATTCCAGCAAACCCAAACGCACCAGACACCATGTCAGACCCTCGGGATGTATCAGCGAAACAAGACTTTCAAGAGCATGTGTTCATTCCTCGGAGTCGCCGTGGTGGGGTGTCCACGTGTGGGCGCCAGGCTGTGTCCACCCCTCGTCCCCGATGAAGCCTGAGACCTGCCTCCACTGGACAAGCATTCATTGTGACTATCGGCGCCCAGGTGCTCTTTTAGGTTTGAAAGAGCAAATCCTTTCTATCAAATTCTGTTTTCTATAAAACACTTGTGTCAGAATTCATGAGGCATCCTTCCTCCTCCTCTTCTGTTTGTCTGGGAACCACCTGGGCTGATAGTGACCCCAAGAATCACGTGGGCCGTCCGTGGCAGGAGGTTTCCAGTGCCCCTTCCTCAGAGGCCGCGCGTCAGCCTAAGGATCACACGTGTGGTTGGATGCTTGGGGGTGGGGTGCTCATTTTCAAGGAAAGTTGCAGCCGACCCCACGAAAGGTGAGTGGTTCGTACCTTCACAAACTGGTCTCCTCAATTTTTTTTTTTAAAGATTTTATTTATTTACTTGAGAGAGAGAATGATAGAGAGAGAGCATGAGAGGGAGGAGGGTCAGAAGCAGACCCCCCCCGCTGAGCAGGGAGCCCAATGCGGGACTCGATCCAGAGACTCCAGGATCATGACCCGAGCCAAAGGCAGTCGCTTAACCGACTGAGCCACCCAGGCGCCCCATGGTCTCCTCAATCTTTGAAGCTTCCAATTTCTCGAACTGAGAGCCCTCTCTCTCCACACACGGGCAATACCCCGCTTAGAGACTGTGAACGCAGAGATCCCATGATAAATTAGCAGAATGTATTAACCAGAAGAGCAGCTAAAAGCTCTCTTGGCCACCCTGGATGCGCATGTGTATTGCAGAATGAGCCTATTTCCCACCAAGATTCTCTGCACAAACACCTGGTTTCTGTCCAGGTAGTGACGAGGAACTGACAGGTCACCCCTGTCCTCCCGCCGGCTTCTGCCGAGAGCGCTTAATGAGGCTCATCCCCAGCACCTGCGATCCCATCATTATCTCCCAAACAGAACATTTCTGAGCGATAATGTGCTTCTGGAGGTTTCGGGGAGTACGTTGGAAGCACTCTTCCCAAGCCAAGATGGAGCTCTAAGTTCTGACATCTGAATAGTTTTTGAATTACCTGTAATGACTCACCGAGAACAGAGCCCTTTGAAACAGAGGCTCTGAAAAGCTGCTAGGATCACGGAGTGGCATGCACGGTTTTGGAAGGGATTTCAGGGTGCCCTAATCCAGCTTTCCTTCTTCAAACACTTACGGGCCATGGGCTTGAAGATAAATAGGATGGATCTTCCGGCTCCTCAGCAGCGGAGGCACATCCGTCCAGAGGTACACGCCGCACGATGTGTGCGCGTCACTGTTGTGGACGGAGGGTGCGTGCCAACGCCTGCAGCCCCTTCCCCTCACCTCCAGCCTGGGGTGTCCTCGTTCCCGCCCGCTCTCCAGGCTCTCCCTGGACCCTGGTCCTGGATGCCCTGGCTGGAGGGCCCTCAGTGCTCTGCTGACCGGGCGTTTGAGAACCACACTCAGACCCACGTTGACCTTCGCGGACTTATTCTGTACTTGACTTATTTTCCTCCTGGTGGTCCAGGCCAGAGCATCCCCACTGTCTCCTGAATCCCGTGTGGCTGTCTTGTTTCCTTTTCCAGCTAACCTTCTATTCCCACCTGTGTGACTGGGAGGGGTGGGGGCCGGGCCGAGTGGGGTGTGTGTGTGCGTGTGACCTGGGGCCCGGGCCGCCAGGGCTCTGCAGGATCAGGGGTCCTGGAGCCCTGCGCGTGCAGATGGCCAGCCCCAGGCTCCGTCCCTGCCATCCCCAGTGGGGGTCCCGCCCTTCGAGCACCAGTCCCCCCAGAAGCTGGGCCAGAATGAGTGGGGCTGAGGCTGCGTACAAGGTGAGACCTGGGTCACCTTTGGGGCTGGCCACGGAGGACGGAGCAGTGGCTCAGAAAGGTCTTCAGGGCTGGGCTTCCCCGAGCCCCAGAGCAGCCTCCTGCCTCTGAAGACCCATGTGAACCCTGGCAGCTCATTGCAAACGCGGCTCTGAACCAGGGAGCATCTTGGACATCGTGGTTGGGGAGGGGGCTGTTTAAAATGTGGTGGATCCCCTCATGGCTTTTTATTTTTATCTATTTATTCTTTTAAAAAGATTTTATTTATTTATTAGAGAGAGAGAATGAGAGAGAGCACATGAGAGGGGGGAGGGTCAGAGGGAGAAGCGGGCTCCCCGCCGAGCAGGGAGCCCGATGTGGGACTCGATCCAGGGACTCCAGGATCATGACCTGAGCTGAAGGCAGTCGCCCAACTGACTGAGCCACCCAGGCGCCCCATGATTTTATTTATTTAAGAGAGAGAGCACATGAGAGGGGGGAGGGTCAGAGGGAGAAGCGGGCTCCTCGCCGAGCAGGGAGCCCGATGCGGGACTCGATCCCGGGACTCCAGGATCATGACCTGAGCCGAAGGCAGTCGCTTAACCAACTGAGCCACCCAGGCGCCCAATGAAACTTTATTTATTTATTTTTATAAAGATTTTATTTATTATTTGACAGAGAGAGAATGAGAGAGAGAGAGCACATGAGAGGGGGGAGGGTCAGAGGGAGAAGCAGACTCCCCGCCGAGCAGGGAGCCCGATGCGGGACTCGATCCCGGGACTCCAGGATCATGACCTGAGCCGAAGGCAGTCGCCTAACCAACTGAGCCACCCAGGCGCCCCCCCCTCATGGCTTTTTAAAAAGTAGATTCCATGCCCAACGTGGGGCTTGAACTCATGACCCTGAGATCAAGAGTCACACGCTCTACTGACTGAGCCAGCCAGATGCTCCTCTTGTGACTTTTTGAAACATTTACTTTAAATTATAAAATGTAGGAGCATCTGGGTGGCTTAAGCGGGGAGTCTGCTTGAGATTCTCTCCCTCTCCCTCTGCCCCACTGCGCCCCCCTGCTCTCTCTCTCTAAAATATATCAATAAATCTTTTTTAAAAAAATAAATTGTAAAATGTAACATAGCTATAAAAAAAGTGCACACATTTTAAAATTTTCTATTATTTTAGTGTCAGCTTGTTTTATTTTTAATTTTTTCTGCTTTATTGACTTATAATTGACAAAATTATAAGATATTTAAACTATATCATGATGATTTATTATATATATGTGTACATTATTAAAGAATTCTCCCAACTAGTTAATTAGCACATCCATCACTATATCCATTCATCCATCCATCCATCCTTCCATCCTTCTATCCATCCTTCCTTCCATCCATCCATCCACCTACCTATCCTTCCTTCTTTCCTTCCTTCCTTCCTTCCTTCCTTCCTTCCTTCCTTCCTTCCTTCTTTCCTTCTTTCCTTCCTTCCTTCTTTCCTTCCTTCCTTCCTTCATTCCTTCCATCCTTCCACCTATCCATCCATCCATCCATCCACCTATCTATCTTTTCTTTTAGTTTTTTTGGTGAGAACAGTTAGGTTCTACTCTAGAAAATTTCAGTGGTATAATACAGTGTAATCATCTATAGTTCTCACTTTTAAGCTACTTTACTTATCCATGTTTTCCTTTTTAAAAAAATTTTATTTTACTATGTTAATCACCATACATTACATCATTAGTTTTTGATGTAGTGTTCCATGATTCATTGTTTGCATATAACACCCAGTGTTCCATTCAATACATGCCCTCCTTGATACCCATCACTGGGCTAACCCATCCCCCCACCTCCCTCCCCTCTAAAACCCTCTGTTTGTTTCTCAGAGTCCATGGTCTCTCATGCTTCATCTCCCTCTCTGATTCCCCCCCCCTTCATTTTTCCCTTCCTACTATCTTCCTTTTTTTTTTTTAACATATAATGTATTATTTGTTTCTGTGGTACAGGTCTATGATTCATCAGTCTTACACAATTCACAGTGCTCACTATAGCACATACCCTCCCCAATGTCCATCACCCAGCCACCCCATCCCTCCCACCCCCCACCACTCCAGCAACCCTCAGTTTGTTTCCTGCAATTAAGAATTCCTCATATCAGTGAGATCATATGATACTTGTCTTTCTCTGATTGACTTATTTCACTTAGTGTAATACCCTCTAGTTCCATCTATGTCATTGCAAATGGGAAAATTTTTTTTTTATGGCTGCATAATATTCCATTGTATATATATACCACATCTTCTTTATCTGTTCATCTGTTGATGGACATCTTGGCTCTTTCCACAGTTTGGCTATTGTGGACATTGCTGCTATAAACATTGGGGTGCTTGTACCCCTTCAGATCTCTACATTTGTATCTTTGGGCTAAATACCCAGTAGTGCAATTGCTGGATCGTATGGTAGCTCTATTTTCAACTTTTTGAAGAACCTCCATACTGTTTTCCAGATTGGCTGCACCAGCTTGCATTCCCACCAACAGTGTAGGAGGGTTCCCCTTTCTCCACATCCTCGCCAACGTCTGTCGTTTCCTGACTTGTTAATTTTAGCCATTCTGACTGGTGTGAGGTGGTGTCTCATTGAGGTTTTGATTTGGATTTCTCTGATGCTGAGCGATGTCGAGCACTTTTTCATGTGTCTGTTGGCCATTTGCATGTCTTCTTTGGAAAAATGTCTGTTCATGTCTTCTGCCCATTACTTGATTGGATTAGTTGTTCTTTGGGTGTTGAGTTTGATAAGTTCTTTATAGATTTTGGATACTAGCCCTTTATCTGATATGTCATTTGCAAATATCTTCTCCCATTCTGTCGGTTGTCTTTTGGTTTTGTTGACTGTTTCCTTTGCTGTGCAGAAGTTTTCATCTTGATGAAGTCCCAATAGTTCATTTTTGCCCTTGCTTCCCTTGCCTTTGGTGATGTTTCTAGGAAGAAGTTGCTGCGGCTGAGGTCAAATAGGTTGCTGCCTGTGTTCTCCTCTAGGATTTTGATGGATTCCTGTCTCACATTTAGGTCTTTCATCCATTTTGAGTCTATTTTTGTGTGTGGTGTAAAGAAATGGTCCAGTTTCATTCTTCTGCATGTGGCTGTCCAATTTCTCCAACACCATTTGTTGAAGAGACTGTTTTTTTTTTTTCCATTGGACATTCTTTCCTGCTTTGTCGAAGATTAGTTGACCATAGAGTTGAGGGTCCATTTCTGGGCTCTCTATTCTGTTCCATTGATCTATGTGTCTGTTTTTGTGCCAGTACCATACTGTCTTGATGATGACAGCTTTGTAATAGAGCATGAAGTCCGGAATTGTGATGCCGCCGGCTTTGCTTTTCTTTTTCAACATTCCTCTGGCTATGCGGGGTCTTTTCTGGTTCCATACAAATTTTAGGATTATTTGTTCCATTTCTTTGAAAAAAGTTGATGTTATTTTGACAGGGATTGCATTAAATGTATAGATTGCTCTAGGTAGCATTGACATTTTCACAATATTTGTTCTTCCAATCCATGAGCATGGAACGTTTTTCCATTTCTTTGTGTCTTCCTCAATTTCTTTCATGAGTATTCTATAGTTTTCTGAGTACAGATTCTTTGCCTCTGTGGTTAGATTTATTCCTAGGTATCTTATGGTTTTGGGTGCAATTGTAAATGGGATCGACTCCTTAATTTCTCTTTCTTCTGTCTTGTTGTTGCTGTATAGAAATGCCACTGATTTCTGTGCATTGATTTTATATCCTGCCACTTTACTGAATTCCTGTATGAGTTCTAGCAGTTTTGGGGTGGAGTCTCTTGGGTTTTCCACATAAAGTATCATATCATCTGCAAAGAGTGAGAGTTTGACTACTCCTTTGCCAATTCAGATGCCTTTTATTTCTTTTTGTTGTCTGATTGCTGTGACTAGGGCTTCTAGTACTATGTTGAATATTAGTGGTGATAGTGGACATCCCTGCCGTGTTCCTGACCTTAGAGGGAAAGCTCTCAGTTTTTCTCCATTGAGAATGATATTCGCTGTGGGTTTTTCATAGATGGCTTTTATGATATTGAGGTATGTACCCTCTATCCCTAGACTCTGAAGAGTTTTAATCAAGAAAGGATGCTGTACTTTGTCAGATGCTTTTTCTGCATCTATTGAGAGGATCATATGGTTCTTGTTCTTTCTTTTATTAATGTATTGTATCACATTGATTGATTTGCGGATGTTGAACCAACCTTGCAGCCCAGGAATAAATCCCACTTGGTCATGGTGAATAATCCTTTTAATGTAGTGTTGGATCCTGTTGGCTAGTATTTTGGTGAGAATTTTTGCATCCATGTTCATCAGGGATATTTGTCTGTAATTCTCCTTTTTGATGGGGTCTTTGGTTTTGGGATCAAGGTAATGGTGGCCTCATAAAATGAGTTTGGAAGTTTTCCTTCCATTTCTATTTTTTGGAACAGTTTCAGAAGAATAAGTATTCATTCTTCTTTAAATGTTTGGTAGAATACCCCTGGGAAGCCATCTGGCCCCGGGCTCTTGTTTTTTGGGAGATTTTTTGATTACTGTTTCAATTTCCTTAGTGGTTATGGGTCTGTTCAGGTTTTCTATTTCTTCCTGGTTCAGTTTTGGTAGTTTATACATCTCTAGGAATGCATCCATTTTGATTATCTAATTTGCTGGCATAGAGTTGCTCATAATATGTTCTTATAATTGTTTGTATTTCTTTGGTGTTGGTTGTGATCTCTCCTCTTTCATCCATGATTTTATTTATTTTGGTCGTTTCTCTTTTCTTTTTGATAAGTCTGGCCAGGGGTTTATCAGTCTTATTAATTCTTTCAAAGAACCAGCTCCTAGTTTTGTTGATCTCTTCTACTGTTCTTTTGGTTTCTATTTCATTGCTTTCTGCTCTGATCTTTATTATTTCTCTTCTCCTGCTGGATTTAGGTTGTATTTGCTGTTCTTTCTCCAGCTCCTTTATGTGTAGGGTTAGGTTGTGTATTTGAGATCTTTCTTGTTTCTTGAGAAAGGCTTGTATTGCTATATACTTTCCTCTTAGGACTGCCTTTGCTGCATCCCAAAGATTTTAACAGTTGTGTTTTCATTTTCATTTGTTTCCATGAATTTTTAAAATTCTTCTTTAATTTCCTGCTTGACCCATTCATTTTTTAGTAGGATGCTCTTTAGCCTCCATGTATTTGAGTTTGTTCTGACTTTCCTCTTGTGATTGAGTTCTAGTTTCAAAGCAGTGTGGTTCGAAAATATTCAGGGAATGATCCCAATCTTTTGGTACCGGTTGAGACCTGATTTATGGCCTAGGATGTGATCTATTCTGGAGAATGTTCCATGGGCACTAGAGAAGAATGTGTATTCTATTGCTTTGGGATGGAATGTTCTGAATATATCTGCGAAGTCCACTTGGTCCAGTGTGTCATTTAAAGCCTTTATTTCCTTGTTGATCTTTTGCTTAGATGATCTGTCCATTTCAGTGAGGGGGGTGTTAAAGTCCCCCACTATTATTGTATTGTTGTCAATGTGTTTCTTTGCTTTTGTTATTAATTACCTTATATAA
The DNA here is from genome assembly GCF_002201575.2 of Neomonachus schauinslandi. Classification (NCBI taxonomy): domain Eukaryota; kingdom Metazoa; phylum Chordata; class Mammalia; order Carnivora; family Phocidae; genus Neomonachus; species Neomonachus schauinslandi. Next base: position 1,219,336 of record NC_058407.1, read on the forward strand.
TTGGCTGCTCCCATGTTAGGGGCATAGATATTTACAATTGTTAGATCTTCTTGTTGGATAGATCCTTTAAGTAGGATATAGTGTCCTTCCTCATCTCTTATTACAGTCTTTGGTTTAAAATCTAATTTGTCTGATATAAGGATTGCCACCCCAGCTTTCTTTTGATGTCCATTAGCATGGTAAATGGTTTTCTACCCCATCACTTTCTTTTTTTTTTTAAATATTTTATTTATTTATTTGACAGAGAGGGACACAGTGAGAGAGGGAACACAAGCAGGGGGGGTGGGAGAGGGAGAAGCAGGCTTCCCTCCGAGCAGGGAGCCCGATGTGGGGCTCGATCCCAGGACCCTGGGATCATGACCTGAGCCAAAGGCAGATGCTTAACCGACTGAGCCACCCAGGCGCCCCAACCCCCTCACTTTCAATCTGGTGGTGTCTTTGTGTCTAAAATGAGTCTCTTGCAGGCAGCATATCGATGGGTCTTGTTTTTTTATCCAATCTGATACCCTGTGTCTTTTGATTGGGTCATTTAGCCCATTTACATTCAGGATAACTATTGGAAGATATTAATTTAGTGCCATTGTATTGCCTGTAAGGTGACTGTTACTGTATATTGTCTGTGTTCCTTTCTGGTCTATGTTACTTTTAGGCTCTCTCTTTGCTTAGAGGACCCCTTTCAAGATTTCTTGTAGGGCTGGTTTAGGGTTTGCAAATTCTTTTAGTTTTTATTTGTCCTGGAAGCTTTTCATCTCTCCTTCTATTTTCAGTGACAGCCTAGCTGGATATAGTATTCTTGGCTACATATTCTTCTCGTTTAGTGCTCTGAATATATCATGCCAGTCCTTTCTGGCCTACCAGGTCCCTGTGGATAGGTCTGCTACCAATCTAATGTTTCTACCATTGTAGGTTACAGACCTCTTGTCCCAAGTTGCTTTCAGGATTTTCTCTTTGTCTCTGAGATTTGTAAGTTTTATTATCAGATGTTGGGGTGTTGACCTATTTTTATTGATTTTGAGGGGGGTTCTCTGTGCCTCCTGGGTTTTGATGCCTGTTTCCTTCCCCAAATTAGGGATGTTCTCTGCTATAATTTGCTCCAATATACCTTCTGCCCTCCTCTCTCTTTCTTCTTCTTCTGGGATCCCAATTATTCTAATATTGTTCATCTTATGGTATCACTTATCTCTCAAATTCTGCCCTCGTGATCCAGTAGTTGTTTATCTCTCTTTTTCTCAGCTTCTTTATTCTCCATCATTTGGTCTTCTATATCACTAATTCTCTCTTCTGCCTCATTTATCCTAGCAGTTAGAGCCTCCATTTTTGATTGCACCTCATTAATAGCCTTTTTGATTTCGACTTGGTTAGATTTTCGTTCTTTTAATTCTCCAGAAAGGGATTCTCTAGTATCTTCCATGCTTTTTACAAGCCCAGCTAGTATCTTTATAATCGTCATTCTGAACTCTAGTTCTGACATCTTACTAATGTCCGTATTGATTAGGTCCCTGGCAACCGGTACTGCCTCATGTTCTTTTTTTTGAGGTGAGTTTTTCCATTTTGTCATTTTGTCCAGAGGAGAATAGATGAATGAGAGAACAAAATGCTAACAGGGTAACAACAACTCCAGAAAAATATACACTAAACAAATCAGAAGAGAGCCAAAACGGGGAAAAGAAAGGGAAAGAAAGAAAGAAAAAAGAATATGATCAAACAGGATCAGGCTGGTGAATAGATCAGTGCCACACACTAGATTTTGGGTGTATTTTGGTGTGTTAGAAGAAACTGACTCCCAAATTTTAAAGAAAGAAAAACTTACATATGTACAAAAATAAGGGTAAATATGATGAAGGGATGGAATATGACTGTAAAGATGAAAATTATAAAAGATTTTATAAAAGGAATTGATAAGATAAGAAGTTCGTTGAAAAAAAGAAAGAAGAGAAATTAAAAAAAAAAAGGGAAGAATGTGATCAGGCAGGAGACTAGAACAAAGCCATACACTGGAGATTTAGGGTATATTTTGGTCTGTTAGAAGAAACTGTATCCCCAAATTTTAAAGATAGAACAACTTATATATATACAAAAAATAAGGTTAACTACAATGAAGGGATAGAATATGACTCTAAAAATGAAAAATAAAAAAGATTAAAAAAAAAGGGATTGATAAGATGTTGGTTGAAAAAGGAAAAAAGAAAAATTAAAAAAAATAGAAAAAGAAAAAATAAAGAAAATTAAAAAAATTAACTTTGAAAGACTAAAGAATCAGGGGAAAACTGCTATGAATTCTATGTGCAGTATTCCCCTAGCGTTGGAGTTCTGCCGTTCTCATTGATTGGTAAACTTGGTCTTGGCTGGCTGTTCTTGCTGATCTTCTGGGGGAGGGGCCTGTTGCTGTGGTTTTCAAATTTCTTTGCCAGAGGCAAAATTGCCCCACCCTTGCTGGTCCGGGCTGAGTCATCTGCTCGGGTTTGCTCTCAGGAGCTTTTGTTCCCTGCAAGCTTTCCGTACAGCTTTGGAGGCAGAGAGTGAAAATGGCGGCCTCCCAATCTCCACCCCAGAGGATGTGAGGACTTGGGGCCCCGCTCCTCAGTGCGTTCCCAGAGAAAAGCAGTCAGTCACTCCCGTCTCCCCAGTCTCCGGCTGCACTCTGTGCTCACCCGGCCTGTGACAGAGCATTTCTATCTCTGGCACATGACCCTGTTTGGAGTTTCCAAACCCAGCAGATCCCTGTGGTGCACTCCCACGCCGCTCCTCCTGGGGGAGGAAGGGGAGTTTCCCCAGATCTGCCGCTTGTTGGGTCCCTGCTGGAGGAGCAGTGGCCTGACTGTGCCGCGGATCACAGTTTATGGCAACCCTGAGCTGAGAGCCTGCGCCTCGGCTCTGTCTCTGCAGCCGGCTTCCCCGCTCCGATACCTGGGAGCTCTGCCGCACTCAGGCACCCCCGGTCTTTCTGTGACCCCGAGGGTCCTGAGACCCCACTGTCCCCGTGAGGATTCCACCTCCCGCTTAGCCACTGGAATGATGTCCCTCAGCGGAGCGGACTTCTAAAAGTTCCAATTTTGTGCTCCACGGCTCTATCACTTGCCAGAAGCGGCTGACGGAGGCCCCCTCCCCTGCCGTCTATCTTCCCGAATATCGCCTTGGATTCACTTCTCCACACGTCCTACCTTCCAGAAAGTGGTGGCTTTTCTGTTCAGAGTTGTTGCTCTTCTTTTCTTCGATATCCTGTTGAGTTCGTAGGTGTTCAGAATGGTTTGATCCCTATCCAGCTGAATTCCTGGGACCAGACGAAATCCAGGTCTCCTACTCCTCCGCCATCTTGCTCTGCCCCCTCTATGTTTTCCTTTGACAGGGTTTTTCTTTGTTTTTTTTTTTTTGGTGAAGGACCCCATTTCTATCTTTAGATCACAAAGATATTTCGTGTCTTGCTTTTAAGAATTATAACATTTTATCTTTCATTGGTAGGTGTGTTGTTCATGAGGACTGATTTTTGGGTATGGCAGGGGTTAGCAAACTGTAGCCCCAGGATCAAATGTAGCTCACTGCCTGTTTTTGTTAATATATTGGGACCCAGCCATGCCCAGGCATTTCTGCATGGCTGCTTACATATTGGCAGAGCTGAGTGGTGAGACAGAGGCCAATCATGTGGCTTTGCATAGACTGAAATACTTACTCTCGGGTAGTTTATGGGAAAACTCTGCTGAACCCTGGGATGTGGTGGAGGTTGGGTTGGTGTAACTGTTTCTTCACGGGGATATCTGGGGCCCTGTATTGCTCACTGAGCTGTGCTCCCTGGCAGCTCAGCCTCTGCCCCTCTCATGTGTTGGTGTCCAAGGAAGCTTGTCCTGATTCTGGTCACTTCATTCTTCCCTGAGCTCTGTCTAACCTGGGGCCACCACCACTCTGTCCTAACCGCTGTGGTTTATGGCGAGTCTTGATGCCTGCCCGGCAACTCTCTATTAGGATACTTCAAGAATGCTTTAGCCATTTCTGACCCTGGCACTTGCATATAAACTGTAGATGCATCTTGTCAAGTTTCACAAAATTACACCATTCTTCTGTAACGCTTCTCTGTGATGGTTCCTAAAATTCTCTGTGGATGTCTCGGGATGTCCTCTGTTAGACAGACTTCCAGATCTCAACCACATTAATGTATTCTTGTAAATGGCACCTTTTAAAAATTTTCATTTTCTAGCTGTTTATGCATGGGGAAATAATTGATTTTGTCCTCTGTGGTCTTGCTAACCTCTCTTACTAGTTCCTACACTTTATCTCTAGATTATAGCTCTTGTCATCCGTGAGTAAGTACTGTTCTGTGTCTTCCTTCTCAAGCCTGTCTTCTCCCCTCCTTTTTTCCTTTTCTCCTCCAGCCCAAGTGTGAGTGGCAGTGACGGAAACAAAGATCTGACTTTCTCTTTGTCTCAGAGACATTTTATTACTTTGCAAGCTGAGGGTGATGTTTGTGTAATCAGAGCAAGTTATCTTGTGCTCTTTATTAACTAAACTCTTAAAAATCTTGTTTTGAATGAATGCCAGGTTCTTAAAATTCTTTTTCTGTATCTATTGATCTGGCAAATGATTGCTCTCTTTTCATCTGTCATAGAGTGAATCACATTGATTCTGGGTGCTCTGTTCTCTGTGTGAAACCTCAAATTTCTGGGACAAATTCCACATCACTCTGAAGTCCTATTTTATTATTTACCAGTAAATTTGGTTTGGTCCTGTTTTGCTTATGATTTTTATGTCTATGTTTACGGGTTGGTTTGGCCTGAAATTTTCCCTTTAAAAACTTGTCTTCAGTAGATTTTTGGCATGAAATTGTGCTAAACTCATGAGAGCCCCTGGGTGTTTCTCCTCTTTCTGATCTGTGGAAAGTTTGTGCAGGGCCCATGTCAACCCGTCGAGCTCCGGGTGGGACTTCTGTGAAGCCCCGGGGCCCCGGGTATGCCTTTGTAGGGTGGTCTTGTTTCTATTGCAGGATGGACTTTCTAATGACTGGAGGGCTCTCATGTTCTATTTCTTCTCGAATATGGCCTTTTTCTGAGAATTTGTCAATTTCATCCAAATTTTCAAATTTATTGGATGTACGTTGCTTGCAGAAATCTGTTCTGTACCTGCCTACCTGTAGTGTCTGTTTCCCATCTAGATTTTCCAGAAGTTTCTCAACTTTGTTCTGCTCCTCTCTGCTGTATGGTTGTTGTCTAGGTGGTTAATTTTGGATGTTTCAGTTTATTTCATTGTTCTGGCTCACCCATGCTGAGGCTGCACCGCCCATGTCTCGTGTGGAGTGTTTTCCAACTTCAGTCCTTCGTCTTCTGCTCCACTGGGTTACCTAGAGCTCACTTCTTCGTTTGCAGACTCTGCAGACTCTGGTTTTTCATGTGGCTGCTTCGGACCTGCCTGCCCTGAGCTCGGACAACACCTCCTGGGACATCAGCTGGACCTGCTTCATGGCCCAGCATGGAGGCAGCTCTTGTAAACGTTTCATGAGTGTTGGAAACAGTAGGTAAAATGTGTGAGGCTCAGTGTTCTGTGTGCATTCATTAGCTTATGCCCATGCACCTGGTGGCCGACCCTCACTCCTCAGGACCGATGACCTTGCAAGAACAGGGCCGTTCGAGTGGCGACATTCACTCCACGGCCATGAATGAGGAGTGGCCAATCGCAGGCCTCTGAGTTGATTGGAGAACATTCAACACAAGGCTGTTGATCATCCACTGTAGGCTGGGTGCCAGGCGGGGCGTCAGGGAGGAGCAGGGCCACCGTGGGGGCACTGACGCCCACCCCCTTCCCACTCCCACTTGGGCTGTTTCTCCAGGGCCCTGGCTGGCTGCGTTCTGGGTTAGTTCACCTCAGTTCTGTCTGCTGGACTGCTCGCCTGACCCTCACGCCCCAGGGGTTCCGTGTGAGGCTCTGCACCCAGGGTCCCTTTCTGTTGACAACCAGGGACGACCCTCCTGGCCCCGTGGTCTGGCCCAGTGCCCATGGTGGGGTGCAGCAGGTGGGCCAGCAGGGAGGCCCCTCCCGGGCGGCCCCATCGCGGGCTGAGGGGAGGAGGCAGTGCCCGCCCGCTGCTGAGCTGTGCCATCCTGAGGCAGGAAACCAGAGTCACATGCTCAAGCACTTCCATTGTCTTGTTAAGAAAAGCAGCCCTTTCCATCAGAAAAACAGCTCAGAAATCTCGGAGGCACAACAGAATAGGATCTGAAGGATGATGCCATATTTTTGGACTTTGCCTTGTGGATTGCTAATTGTAACGGAATATTCACACCCAGTGGGGTTATGGGCAGCTCCGTTCCCTGACTGCAGAGAGGGGGGTTGTAGAAAGCAGCGTGCCTGGTGCCTGCCACCCTTTCTGGATCACTGGCTCCTCATTGGCCGCGCTAACAGGCTGGTGCTCGCCAAGTCGCGCTCAATGCATCATGGTTTAATCAGATGTGGCCGCTGTCGGGTGCCGGGCCCGAGAACAGTGTGCAACCCAAACGATCTGATCCATCCAAAACATCTTAATGCTGTCAGCGGGCCTCAGGCTGGGCCTGGGGGAGGTCTTGCACAGACGGACATGGGGTGTGTGCACGGGGAGGGCAGGGCAGCCCCCCCAGGGCTGCAGGGCTGCCCCAGGGTGGCTGCAGGGCTGGGGGAGGTGGTGAGGGCCGGCACTGTGTACCGGGTCCCAACCAGGCCCTCACGGGGCTCAGGCCTGGGGGACAGGTTGTGATGAGGGTGGACGCTACTGCCATGGGGCATCTTTGCGGGGGGCCGATGAGGTGCAGACCCCGTGCAGGCCGAGGGATCAGACTGGAGTTGGGGTAGAAGTCTGTGGGACAGCCGGGCTCCTGCCAGCTTGGGGGGCTCCAGGCATGAAACCTGCCCCTGACGGAGCTCTGGGGCCGGGGGGCGGAAGGTCGGAGGAGTGGGCCACCCCAGAGCCGCGAGTGGACAGGTCTGTCCAGGAGGGAGGCGAGGGTTGGGCAGGGGGAGGTATTTCTGAGGAACCTTGCTCCGAGACGCCCGCCCACTAATGCTCTCTGTTGAGGTAGTTTTGCTCGCCTGGCAAGTAGGTGACAGTGAGTGGGCTCCTGCCTCCTCTGCAGCACCCCCAATCTGCGCCCGCTTGGGGTTTGGGGGTGAGCCCCTGCGGTAACAGGCCTCCGACTGACCCGCCGGCTCCCTGACTTAGGTCCATGTGGCGCCCCCCAGCCCCTCTGGCTCACATTCTTCTTGCGTGTCTTGGGGTCTCCCCTGGGGCTGAGGTGGCCTTGCCCCCTCCTGCCTCCCCTCTGCTCTTGCCACGAGGCCGGCTGACATGGACGAGGGACCACAGTTGGCCTTGGTGCTTCGTCAGTCGGCTGACTCCAATAGCTGAAAACAGACAAGGTCTACTCAGGGTGATGGGACAGGGACTGTTTGCTGAGGTCAGTCCGTGTAAGGATGGTGACCTACCTGCTCCTTTACCCGGGATGCTGACCTACCTGCACCTCTACCTGGGACGGTGACCTAAGTGCACTTTTACCTGGGACAGTGACCTACCTGCATCTTTACCTGGGGGCGGTGACCTAAGTGACTGCCAAACAAAGTAAAACAAAACAAAAACGTGGGAGGAACTCTTCAGCACAACAGAAGAAATGAGTCACAGCTTCCGTGTGAATTAAATACGATACACTGAATATCTTATGACATGTTGGATTCTCTATGAATATTGACTTCCACAGATTAATTTATAGACATCCGGACACTATCGCTTCGACTTGTCTCTAAGAAAGATTTATCGTTCAGAATCTCAAGGCTTTGCTTGCATCTGTGTCGTTCTCCTAATCAATCGTGGAACACCCGTGGATTTTAATGACAGATAAGGGCCAAAACACATGCACACTTAATTTTTAATTTTAATTGATGAACAATAAACAGAATTACTAACTGAAACGTTCACAGTCTCCAAAGCACGGACCTGTGTTGTGGCCACAGACAGAGACGATCCCCATGCAGGGCTCCGGGCGCTGGCTCGGGACATGCTCTCTGGGAGCCCCGGCGGGTGCTTTATTGCCCCCCAGCCGCGGCACCACCTGCCAGCTGAGTGCGGCCCCTCACTGTTTCCCGTCTGCCCCCAGGGAGGTGAGACCGGAGGGCAGGGCCTCGAGTCTTCATGCTCCTCCCAGCGGCTCCTGGGACGGTACAGTAGGTGCTTAATCAGTGTTGGGAGGATGGGCAGATGGAGTGTGGGGTCACCTCCTGGTTGGTCTGTTTTGGTCATGAGATATTACACGTGTGTAATCAAATGCTGGAAATTTCTGGAATGTCTAGGTCAACTCCCTGAGGACCACATGTGCCCAAACCTGGGAAACCCTTGTCCTCACCACTGAGTGAGGGTCCGAGGGGTGAAGGCGGGCACAGTGCGGGGTGGGGGTGGCAGGGCTGAGGAGGCTGCCCCGAGGCCCGAGGTGAGGGTCTGCGGGGGCTGGAGGGGAGGGGCCAGCAGCAGCTCAGCTCGCAGCCTGCAGTGGGGCAGGGCCGGGGAGGGAGGGGGCTGGCTCTTGGCGTTCTTGGGGTGGCGGGGGGTGGGGCGCGGGCTCGTTTCCCCAGGAGCTCCGTGCAGCCCAGCGCGTATTTCCTGCAGGTGCACTTGGCTCAGACAGACTTCTGGGCACCGGACGCGCTGCTGGGCATCCCCCGCGTAGCCCAAGGCCTCTGGGGAGTGGGGACCTTGGCCGGGGTCCGCAGGTGTGAAAACTCACAAACGGAGGCTGAGGACCCCCGGGAATGGTTTGTTTCCCACACCGTCTCGGCGGATCCCGTTTCCCCTTCTGCCCTCGAGGTCGGCAGGTACTGCTGCCACCACCCAGAGACCCTCCAGGCTCCGTGAACCCACGCTGTCAGGGGGCGTCCCCACCCCAACAGGTCCTCATGAGGGCACCTGATCCTGTTTCCTGTGTTTGTTCTGAAGGATTGTTCTTTGAAGCACGAGCCACAGGATGAACTGTGAACCTGTGTCTCACATGAACGTGTCTGGATGATTGTGGCCGTCATCCGAACGGACTGCTCTGGGGGCGTCGGGCCCTGCTTGCAGCCCCTGGCTCTGGACGGGGGTTGAGCCACTGCCCAAAGGTCACCGCGGAAGGAGGGACCCCCATGGCCTCCCTTCGCCGACCCCAGACGGGTGGCCACCGGAGCTTCCCTCTGCCTGGGGGGCGCTGCGGAGGCCCGAGAAGGGCTTGTCTGTGGGCACCGTGTCGTGGCCATGCCCCCATCAGAGGGAAAAACTGCAGGCTTGAGTAAGAACCTTCTTGGGAAATGTGCTCTGGAGGGAAAGGTCTGGTGCCCGTCACGGCGGGGTGAGGGCAGGTGGGCCGCAGCAGACCCTGACACCCCCCGGGGGGTTCCGGGAGCGGCTGCCTTGCTGGGGCCCCGTTCACTCTCTGAAATGCCCTCAAAGGATGAGGCGGCCCCACTGCGCTCTGGGCTTCTCTCCGCCAAGGTTTCAAGAAAACTCACCGCGTCAATCCAGGTCGTGTTGCTTGCCGCTGTACCTACAGGAGTCTGTTAGCACCAGCAACTAAGCCCCAGCCGGACGCCCGCATGCGGCCTCCTGACAGCCGGGAGATGAGGGAGCAGACTCCCCACCCCTCACTTTCTTGGGCCAGCCCGACTGGTTTCTGACCCGTTTCTTGGCTGATTGGGTGCTGAAGAGATTTGAACCCAAACTGGGAATTTTAGGTCTGAACTTTGGGGCCCCTTGCACTGTGCTCTCCTGGGGGGCCAGGTGGGTAGATCCTGCGGTAGGCCACTGCCAGGGCCGCTGGATGGGCTGGGCAGGCAGGGGCGTCCCCCAGTGGGGCCGGGGGACCAGGAGTGGGGTCTCAGGACGGGCTGGGGAGGCAGGGGCGTCTCCCCAGTGGAGCGGGAGAGACAGACAGAAGTCACCATATCTTTGGTGTGGGCTCCATCTCCCGCCGTCCCCGAGGGGCCTGCAGGACGGCTCCCGTGGTGGTCACGGCTGGCGGGGGAGCTCCCTCAGGGCAGAGCCTCATCGGGGTTTTCCGGATGTTTCTCTAGCATCCAAACACGACTTGGAGAGCTTTCTATGAGCTCGTAATGAGAAACTGGCCTGTCTACATTTTTTTTTTAAAGATTTATTTATTTATTTATTTGAGAGAGAGAGAAGGAGAGAGAGAGAACACATGAGAGGGGATAGGGTCAGAGGGAGAAGCAGACTCCCCGCCGAGCAGGGAGCCCGATGCGGGACTCAATCCCAGGACTCCAGGATCATGACCTGAGCCGAAGGCAGTCGCTTAACCAACTGAGCCACCCAGGCGCCCCTGTCTACATTTTTAAAATGAAGTCTTCTTATGAGATTTTAGAGGGAACCTGTGCTCATTTGAAACCCGAGGAGTGCAGGGAAGAGAAAGCATCCCAGCAGCCGCCCACCCCTCCGGGCTTGGTGGTGGGCCCCCCTCTGCGTTCTCAGCGGTGGACGCGCATCCACTGAGCAGGAGTGAGCTTACCGAGTACGTGAGTGCACCTGCTGAGTTTTCACACACACGTTTGCCGACTGTGGGAAACCGTTCATGATCATCACCTTGGAGGGATGTATGCTGTCCCTCAGCACAGTTGCCCCCAAATTTACGCAAAACTGCCGGGTTACTGGACATTTATGTTCTTTTTATTTTTTCTAATAATAAACATATTTTCCTAGAAGACGGTCTCTGTTTTTAAGAAAACGTGCTTGTAAGGTATGAATGCCAAGACAGAGTTTCTTGACATATCTTGGAAAACTGCTTTCCAAAGAGATGGGTTTTATCCCCCAGGATTCTACTCTTGGAGCTTGTGTCTGCCAAGCACATAGTTATAATTTAAAAAAACAGTAACCCTATGCCATTTCTATTTTAATATGCCCTGTTTGATGATTAATTTCAAAAATTTAAAAAGAGAAGTGAGTGAAGAGAAGGAAACGTGCTGTCTTATCTGCCTTACATCCTTTCTCCCCAGCGCACCCCCCTTTTAAGTCACCTCCACACCCAATATGGGTCTCGAACTCACGACCCCGAGATCTAGAGTCGTGCTCCTGCAACGGAGCCAGCCGGGCGCCCCTCCTTTTTTTTGCCTAAAGAAACTTGCCTTACGGACGCTGTCTCCTTCCCCAGCCCCGTTCTCCTGCTCCCTCCCGCGGCGTCCCCACGTCCCCACGGTCTCTCCCATCTGCATTTGCATCATACACGCTCCGCCGTAAGTGAGGTGTCCTCCTTTGTGCAGACGTTATTTTAATACTTATATAGTGTGCTGCGCCCCAACCCGCTCCGTTGTATCTTCCAGAAGGACTTTTCTTTGATTCTTATCGGTGTAGTTCACCCATAATACGAAAATGCCGACATTACCTTTTTTTCTATGGAACATTTGATGAGATTTTAGTTTTCTCGACTTCAAACAAGGTGGTCTCTCTGGGCGGGGCTCCTCAACCGTGTCTCTCTTACACACACACACTCGCACACGCGCGTGCACGCAGGACAGAGCTGTTAAAATGCAGATCTGATCAGCAGGCCTGGGCTGGGGCCCGAGACTCTGCATTTCCCACGTGGTGCAGATCCTGTGGGTTCACGACCACACGTGCCTGGCAAAGCTCTGGGGAGTGAAGTGACCGGCTGGGGACCAGGCCTGCCTTCAACCCATGTTCCTGGATGTGGACTGGCATCCAGGAAAATCTAGATTTTCCCGATTAATGAGTGTTGAACATGACTTATGCCTTTTTTTTTGCATCGGTTGAGAGAATTGTCCGATTCCCTCTTCCAGGTTATTAATGCAGTGAAATCATACAGGTTTCCAGACCCTTCCTTGGTCATGATGGATAGATTTAAAAATACCGATTTTCAAATACTTTTGTATGTTTTATATTTGTGAATAATTAAATTTGCTAATAACTTATTCAGTGTTTTCCCGGCACTGGACCTGCTCTGTTCCTGACGAGCCTCCCTGTGACTTTGTCATCGCTCCGCCGTATTTCCCATGCTGCTCGTCTCTGGCTTCTTCCAACATTGCCTTTTTATCTTTGACTTTTAGAACTTTGCCTGTATTCTTGCTTATCCTGCTTGGACTTTGTTGAATTTTTTGCACCTGTAAGTTAACTTTTCCACCAGAGTTTGGAAGGTTTTGGCCATTATGTACATCTGGCAACTGTTTGCATTTTTCCTTTTCTCTCTTCCCCTGGGATTCAAATGATGCAGATGATTCTGTCCCACGGGTCTCTGAGGGTCTGTTCGCTTCTTTCAATCTTATTTACTTTCTGCATTTTTGATCAACCTCAAGTTTACAATCCTTTCTTTGGCCACCTCCAAACAGATATCAAGGTTATTTAGTAAATTTATGTTCCAACTTATTGCGGTTACCAGTTCTAGAATTTTCACTTTTTATTGTTTCCATTTGTCGGTGGAGATTTCCCATGTTTATTCATTGATACAATACTTTCCTGTACTTCTTTCTATATATTTTATTTTTTCTTTGAATGTACATTTATTTTTTGAACATAACAGCTGCTTTGGTGTCTTTTTCTGTTAAATCCAGCGTTTGGTTCCACTTGGAGTTAATTTACATTGATTGCCTTTTATCCTGATTGTGGGTCCAACGTCCCTGTTTCCTTACACATCTAGTACTGGGTTGAGGACATTGCAGACGGCACATTTTGTGTCCTTCTGGGGGTTATTTTTCCTCCGTGTGCCGTAGGTGGTGACGTGGCTCACACCGCCAACCTCGTCCCTTGTGCACTGGGCAGCCCCTGATGCCTCGACTGCCCTGTTTTTGTGGTTTTCCCCACGGTGCCCTCCATGCCTTTGTAACTTGGCAGCCGGCTATGGTCTGGCCGGAGGGGAGCTCTCCGCTCACGCCGGCTCTGAGACCGCGTGCACATGGCTTTCATTCACTGCAGACCTCACATCTGGGGAGTGCACTTGGTTAAAAGAGCAGCGGCTTCCAGCTCTGGCTGGTGCCGGTCTCCGAGAGCAGATTTCCGTGTGGCCTCTGCCTGCGTTTCCATCAGGCCCTGGGTCTTTCCTGCAGGCAAGGAGCCGACACGCACCATTTGCATCTCACGTCTTCCAGTGCCCCGGTTTCCAGACAAACACAGCTGTGTGTGTAGGGGGGGCAGCCTCCGTGGTCCCGTGGTCCAGAAAGCCACGTGTTCTGAGGCTTGGTCTTCCAGCTGCAGTGTCTCCAGACTGAGCCTCCCGTGACTTGCTGCCTCGGAGAACGGTCACACTCCCGCTCTGCCACTCTGCTGTGGTTTTGTTTTTTTTTTTAATTTTTAAAAAGATTTATTTATAATTGTAGAGAGACACAGAGGGCGGGGTGAGGCACAGAGGGAGAGACTCTTCCAGCAGACTCCCCGCCGAGCGTGGAGTCCGACACGGGGCTCGATCCCACAACTCGTGAGATCACGACCTGAGCCGAAACCAGGAGCTGGTCACTTCACCGACGGGGCCACCCAGGTGCCCACCGCTGCTGTGGTTTTGAATCCCAAAGTTGTGTCAGTTTTCATGGGGTGAGTCGCTTCCCATGAATCTTTTTCAATGCATTCTTAGGTATTTTGAAATTATTTTCAGATTCAAGTCCATTGCGTGGAACTACTTTCGAGTGAAGACACTGAATTTGACCTTATGTTCCCAGAAGGCTCCTTGTGCAACCAAAGTTAATGGTTTTCCCTGTGAGTCCTGTGGATGCCTCTGGGTCTGCGAGGGCCTGAGCTTCTCCTACGAGAGGATCCAGAGCAGGTGGGGAGACGACTGTTTACATTGGGTTTTGTTTAATTTATCTTTGAGCCAAGAGTACAGAGTCCATTCCCATCACATTACCTAAGACAACTCCAAAGATCCTTATTCTAAGATCAATTTTATCCTAGAGTGGCATGCACTTAACACCAAGAGGCCCTGTGCTTTTAGATGAATAAAGGTCAAACCATCCGACGTCTGGGCGGCAGCTCGTTCATCATGCTGGACCAGAGGGCCACACGGGGAAAGGTTAATGGATGCAAAGGACTGGATTTATCTCAACAAGCATGTAATGATGCCTGGGAGCAGACATTTCCATTTTTATTCAGTTTAGTGCATGGATATTTGCGGTTTTCAGTTCTGACGACTCCATTTAGGATGTTCGCCTGGGAAACGTCTTGCAAGGGTCAAGGCTGCGCATGGCAGGAATCTCCTCTCTATTATCTGCAGGAGGACAAAAAGTGTCGCTGATGGAAGCAAAGATGATAAATTAATAGGTTATAGTCCCCCTTTCCAATAACCCCCATCCACCATGTGCATTTGCGTTAGTCCCTGTCTTGTGGCGGGGGAAGAGATGACAGGCAGTGGCTCTCCTTGGGATGGGCTGTCTCTGCTGCACCTGGGGTAGGAACCAACATAAACTCACCTGATTAATGAAAAGTACCGAGGGAAAAGCCATTGGTCTAGGGCTGAGCGCAGCCTGGGCTGGGAGCCTGCTGCCCCGTCCACTGGTGGCCGGGGAGGGCGGGGGAGATTTCTCAGCACTGGAGGGGCCAAGGCCAAGGGGCTCAGCTCGGTTTCCGGGCCACCCCGACGGCTGGGAAAGTTCTGAGGAAAACATTAGGAATCACTGTGTCTAAGAGTAGGGGAAAGGCAGACCCATTGTCCTGCCCGCGCAGGGGCCAGGCGCGTGTTGGAGAGGCCTGTTCTCCCAGGGCAGTAAAGGCAGGAACCCCATGGACCACTCACCCTACCCCAGGCTCCTTGGGGACCAAACTTATGGGACTCAGTCCCCTTCAGTTAACACAGGAGTGGGGTCTCCTGCCACCCTGCCGTGTCAGTCAGGGTGGGGTGCTCGGTCAGGATGGAGTCTGGGGAAGGCAGGGTGGGACTCCTGCTGGTGTCGGTCCTTCCTTTGCAGCCTCAAGTTCCCAACCTAAACACTGGCCTTGGCCTTGGCCAGTGGCTGTTCCTGGCGCAGGGGCCGTGCTGTCCCCCTGGACACAGCAGTCGGTGAGCGGGGCTGTGGGCAGGCTTCCAGGCAGCACGGATGAGCTAGCAGCGCTCACTGAGGAAGCAGCGTCCTGGAAGACGCCCCTAAACTGGCCAAGGGGTCCCTGGGGCTGAGCATGTGATGACCTGGGGGGCAGCTGAGGCTGGGTTGGGGGGTTGGCTCGCCATGCTGCCCTGCTGAGGACCAGGGCAACGAGCCCAAGCCTCCGTGGACACGTCCACCCCACCTTCTTGCTGCTGCAAGTGAAAGTTAAATCGTTTCCATTTCTCTGGTGGTCCTCTTTTTTTTTTTTTAAAGAAAACCCAGATTAATTACTAGTTTTATTGGATATTGAATAAATATCAAGCAGATGTTAGCAGCATGTGGAAGACGAACAGCTCTTGTATAGAACATAATTTATTTCTCATTATCATGATGTTTCTTACGCTTTATAAATATTCTAAGATGAACCTAAAGCGCATGGTGCGTCCCTGGAGCTTCTCTGGAGGTCGGGCGCGGCCGAGGCGCAGACCGAGGGCTGGCTTCCCTGTCTCTGCAGCGTCTTCTCCTCCCACGTGGCTCGTGGCCCATCCGCTGTGATCCTGGCCCCAGGCTCCCCTCGTGGACCTGGTGTGAGCGTTCTGTAGACGCGGGCTCGTGGTACCCGGCCGTCAGACCAGGGTTCCAAACGTCTGATCCCGAGCTGTGTCTGGTCCCTCTGCACTTCCCGTGTGGCTGTGTGTCCCCCAGGAGGGCTTCCGACTGGTCCCTCCAGCGTTTGCATTTATTTCCCTCAAGTTTATTCCCAGGTGACTTTTCTTTTTTGTACCTGTTACACAGTGGGCTATTTTGTCCTGGGTACCCCTTCACTGGGACTGTCTGTAACAAAATTGTTTCTTTTTGTGTCTCCATTTTGTATCTTCTTTGTGGTGGTTTGGGTCCTTTGGTTTCCCATGGGTCCTCAGGTGCATGGTGATGTCATCTGTACTTAGTCCTGATTGTACTTCCTCTTTCTAGTTTTTACACCTTCGGTTGTCTTCTGGCACATGATGGAGACTCACTGCAGGGGCTCCCTGGAGCGCCCTCGGCAGGTGCCGTCTGAGCAGGTGTGCACATGCTGCCCGTCACTGGGACCCCCAGAATGTCTGTGGGAATGCTGGCTGTGGTTCATCTGCCTATGGAGCTGGTGAAGACCGTCCTCACGCTGAGTCACGCCAGCGTGCCCAGCGCCACTGGGTTCTGAACCGTGTGAGCCTGCTAAGCCGTTTGCATTTGCTTCCAGGAGAGAGAACTGTGGCCCCCACTCTCTCGTATCCCTCCATGCAAGGAGTGCGCCGTTCAGCCACCTGACTTCTGCCCCAGCGACTGAGCAAGGCCCCTTCCTCCTGTGCGCCGTGGCCTCCCCTCTCCCCGAGCTTGTGTGCATGGCTCTAGCTCCTACCTGCAGAGTCTCAACCTGCTTACACCTGAGTGAGTGGAGAGCGCAGGTGCTGCACTCGGCACCTTCTCTCTTCCTCTCCCGATTTCGTTTCACAATCAGCGAGATTTCCTTTGTGCTCTGTCTGAACCCTGCCTGTGTGTTTTGATCCCAGACCCCAGCTAAACCTTGTTGCTGACAACCGGTGGTCTCTGGCGGCTGGTGTGCCTTCTGGCGGCTTCTGTGGGAGGCCAGGGAAGCCCCGGGGGGCGGTCTGGACATGAAGTTCTTGCTCGCCCTTCCTTTCCTTGAGATCTTGTACGAACCCTCCCCTACCTTGTGGCTTCATACTGGAAGCCGCCTCATTTTCTTTGCTCTGATGTGGCCTGAGTTCTCCTTCCGTCTGTCCAGAGGGTGGCTGTCCTCACCTTCTAACCCCATGGCCGGGTCCTGCCTCGATGTCCATGGTTTGCCCATAATTTCCATGATTTCTCCTTTAGCTCTGCATCTCCTTCTGCCTAAATTAGACTCTGAAGTTATCAATTATATCTCAAATCAAAATGAACTTATTGAATGATGTTTTCAAATTTCTTTTCTGTTCAAATATTCTAAATCTACTAAATCTCTTGGCTTTGTCTTCTGTGTTTTGGGATGTCTCTTCTTCTGTGTGATCTTTGTATTCTAGTTTTTCTTTATGAAATTCTTTGAGTTTTTTTCTGTTATTTATTTATGTTTTTTAATTTTGCCAGTCCAGCTTTCTTTTCTGTTTTTCATCTATGTTGTCCTTGAGATCTTGTATTTCTGCTTTATGGCCTTCCTTCAGAGTTGCAACTACTTCTTTAAGTTTTTTTTTCTTTAGAGGGAGAACACAAGTGGGGTGAGGGAGAGAGGAGAGAGAGACAGAATCCCAAGCAAACTCTCTCTTGAGTGGAGCCCAACACTGGACTCGATCCCATGACCCAGAGATCATGACCCAAGCCCAACCCAAAAGTTAGATGCTTAACTGATTGAGCCACCCAGGCACCCTTTGATTAAAAATGTTAAAAAAAAAATGTATTGACTGTTGGTTCAATTTTCACTTGCTTTCCAGCCACATTTTTGTGTGTGTGAATTTCCAGTTTCTGGGGCACTTCACTGCTATTTCCCACATTTTTTCTGATGGAATTTTTCCCGGACACTTCTGTCCTTCCTGTTCGTGTGTGCATTTGAGTGTGTCTGGTTTTCATTACCTACACTGACCGGCGGTGCTGTGGGCCCAGAGTCCTGCCCGCCCACACATTCAGCGGACCAGCGAGGGCCATACCGGCGAGCAGTCGTCTCCCCAGTAGTTGACCCCGGTTCCCCCAATCCTCCTCTTTCCCTCAGAGCCGACTGGTTCAGCTAAACTCCTCTTGCTGCCCGATTCCTAGTTCTGCTATTCACACCTGCAATGCCCTGGATCCCGTCGGCCCCCCTCCCCACCAGCTGCTGTTCTCCACACTGCTTTCGGAGACTGATGGCCCTCCTGGGGCCCCTATGGCCCACACGGCCGTCCCCTCCCCGCTGGTTTGTCTGTCTTTGGATAGGGTCTCACACGCAGATAATGTCTGAATGTTGAAATGTTTCAAATTCTTCACTCGGTACTCTGGAGAGAAGCCCACCCAGCTGTGGGCAGATCACTGGTTTCTCAACCTATCTTTTGGGTGCAGTGTAGATGGGTCTGGGGTCCCAGACGTGCTGATCACTGGGGTGCTCTTGGGTCTGGTGCAGGAGTCTGAAGTCGGTGCAGGTTGCAGCCATCTTTGGAGCCTGCCCCTGAGAACATCGGGGAGAGTTTGGTGGAGGGGTCATCACTCTTTGTTGAGGACTTCAGCTCTGGTGAGCCAGCGCTTGGCCTCAGGACACTGGCTCTGAGGAAGGGGGGTGCAGCACCAGGGTGTGGGGTCCTGGGCTTGGAGGGTATTGTCCCTGTGGGGTCGGGCATGGGCGCCAGAGGGGGCTCCCAGGAGGAGCCCAGTCCCTACTCTTTGGGACAAGACTGGGAACCTCAGCACGGAGGCTGCTTGGAGCCCAAATCCTCTGGTGTAGGAAATGGGGAGTCTCTCTGAGGATGCCAGGAGGATCCTTCCGTCCGGGGCCCTACGGCCACACGTCTGGTCTCTGTTAGGGCCGCCACAGTCCGTCAGCACCTTCCTCACCTCAGGGTCCCTGGACCCCGTCAACCTCCCTTTGCTTCTCGTATCACAGAATCTCAGGCCAAAGGGCTTTTTTGGTCAATACGCTTGCACTGAAAATGTCTGAGATGAATAGATTTAGTACATAATCAATAGGGCATTTTGGAAGGGGGAGAGTCAACTGTGCCATAACGGTTGGGTCCGTCGGATCCATGGGTAGGAAACAAAAACCAGGTTACGGCTCTGAGCGCACACCACTCTGGAAAACCAGGCCTTCGAGAGCGAGCAAAGCAGAATTTGTGATACTTGTGGGGAGAAGAAAGGACAATTTCCCAATGTTGAGTTGAGAAGCGCTTCCTAAGTGAGACACAACACCCAGAACCCCTCACGGGAAGGAGCGAAAGACGTGAACATACGGACATAACTCGAGCAAAGGAGAGTCTGTGTGAGCGGCGTCATCAGACTCCTGAGGAGAAGCAGAGGGGATGCATAACTGCAGAATATTCAGCGAAGGCCGCCCTCCGCCGGTCGTGGAGCCGGCCTTCTGATCCCCAGGATGGGAACGGTGCCGACGGGACAATCTGCCGGGGACACGGGCAGGGCCGGGTGACACCTCCCAGGAGAAGAGGGAACAGTGAAGATCCTCGGAAAAGATGCTCCAGTATATTCATAAGCAAAGAAAGGGAAATTAAAAATGGGATTTATGGCCACCAGATTTCCAAAAATATTAAAAGTTGGGAATAAAGAGTTTCTTCTTTGGGGTTGGGGGGAATGAGGCCTGGGGACTGAAAGTACCACACTTGATCTTGAAAATACCACCATGTTATCACTAATTCATTAAAGTCGGATGTGCATGGATAAAACCTGGAAGCATTTGGAGTGAAACAAGCCTCAGAAACCAGCGCAGAATCCATCAGTGTTAAATTGGATCCCTACATACGCGCTCGTGTCCATGCGTGTAGATACGTGTGTCTGTGGGTGCGTGTACACCACCAATCTGGGGAGCCCGTAGCGGTGACTCGCAGCTCCTCTGCGGGGCTGACCTCCCGTCAAAGTGGGGACATGTGAGCACTAGGGTCTCCACAGGAATTTCCATGGCCACTATGCAGGGCCCCCCATCTCTGCCCCCTTTCTCTGTGCCTCTGCTGAACCCCACCATGTGCGGGGCACCCCGTCCCTGCTCACTCTCTGGTCACTGGACTCCCAGCTCTGTCTTGGCTTCTGCCAGGAGTTTGGATGTTGCAAAGCTTTTCCTCACTTGCTCTGGATTCAGGGTCTCAGCTGGGACCCTTCATTGGCTGAGTCCTGAGGTCCCAGGAAGATGGGGAGCCCCTCAGGTCTTTTGGGCTCCAGGAGGGGGAGGAGGAAGAGGTGGAGGAGGAGGACTGGGGCTGTGCCTGCAGCCTCTCGTGACTCCCACTGGGCAGCCAGAGGCTTGGCGGCTGGCAGCATGGTGCGCGGTAACAAGACTTGCCCTCCACTTTGGAGGGGTCACTGCGCCCTATCGGGAGCTGCTCCCAGAGAGAGCAGATGGCCATTCAAGTCAGCCCTCAAAGCCCCTTGAGGCCCCTGCACCGGTCCAGCTCTCCCCACCCCCAAAACGTGAGTATTGGTGTCACCATCATGTGCTCACCTTCTCCCCACCAGACTGCCATGTCCACTGCGGTTTCTGCATCGTCCTGCTGAGGCTACTCAAGGAGTTTTGTTGAATTAAGTTGAATTTACTGTGTGCTGTGTTCCTCCCCAACCTCGCCGTGAACTCCTTGAAGACTGGGGTGGGTCTAACTCCCCTCTGTCCCATGGGGTGGAGGGTCAACTCTCTGTAAATGACTCTGAGTTCTCTCTGTGGTCCCAGGCCCTTATTTAGGCAGTGGGCGCTCCGGCTTGGGACTCTGGGCTTTACTGATGCTCACTCCTCTACTTGTGCAAGATGCTCTTTTCTCTCTTGGTTAATTGTGGGTGCTGCAATTCTGGCATGCTGCCACCAGGTGACATCAGAGCAAAGAGTCAATCTGTTTCTGAAACAAGACAAGTTTGTCCCCCATTTTATTGTCAGCTACACAATACACATGCATATCGCTGATCTTTATAAGGAAAAGCCCACCTCCTTTGTCTTGTAACAGTTAAACAACTTTTCTGTGCATCCAAAACTCTTGCACTTGAGAATACTTTGCCGGTAAAGGTTAACTCACACTGCAGTGTGAGGCTCCTTCTCCCCTTGATTTTTCCTTCCTAGTTCAGACTAACTCCTCTCTCATGTAAATGCCTTATTTAGGATTTGTTTTTTTAAGTCACATTCCTCATTCTAGCTTGGAATCAAACCCCTTCTCCAGCCTGTGTGTGACTTCATGCTGGCTGTAGAACCCCATACCATACCGCCATCATCTTCCCTCATGAGCCTGCTCCCCATTCTCCATCAGGAGTCCTTTTAGGATTCCCAGACCTAGATGGCTGCCCTGCTGCTTGTCTGATTGCCTATGAGACAGAGGTAATCCGCCCCCCCCCGCCCTTTCATTTCTTTATTCAGAGGTGGTATCATCTGTGCTAACTGCCTTCCTTCCACCCACCCATCCATCATCCTCCCATCCATCCAACATCCTTCCTCCATCCATCCATCATCCTTCCATCCATCCATCATCCTTTCATCCATCCATCCATCCTTCCATCCATCCACCTATCCATCCATCCATCTATCCATTCATCCATCATCCTTCCATTCATCCATCTATCCATCCATCCATCCACCATCCATTCATCCATCTGTCCATCCATTCATCCATCCATCCATCATCCATCCATCCACTCACCCATCCATCCATCCAT
>NC_058407.1:1240783-1261585 GCF_002201575.2 Neomonachus schauinslandi
TCCATCCATCATCCTTCCATCCATCCATCATCCTTCCATCATCCATCCATCCATCCATCCATCCTTCCATCCATCCATGTGTCCATTTATTCACCCATCTAATGCTCTATCCATCACCTATATCAATCCATCCCTCCATCTATCCATCTCCCAGCAATTACTTAGAGAGCTCCCCTGTTCTAGGCAGTGGAGGGGATTGAGTTGCAGGACAGGGCACAGCCCTCCCTCATGCAACTTACAGTCTATTGAGGGCAAGCAATAGTGAGCTAATCAGGCAAATACAACCATTGCAAGTTGTTAGCACCCTTTTCATAGATGAGGAAATTGAGTCAGAGGGGCCAGGCAGCTCTCCCTTGTCACGCACCAGAGCATGGTGGAGCTGGAGTTCTCTGCTCAGTGGCCAGTCTCTAAAGGAGCCTCCTTGGCCCCCTGGATCTCAGTAACACCTGCTGCTTCTCAGGACTTTGCTCTGTGTGGGCAGTTTGTGGGTGAATCCTCCATGACCTTTAGGGGCCCAGCCCTGTTCCCATGGATCCACCGGCTGACCCTCAGTGACTCTGTGACTCCTGGCATCCCTGCTATACAGATGAGCAGAGAGGTGCAGTGACCTTCCCAGAACCCCCCAGCAAGGCAGGCAGAGCTGGGGATGTAGGTTCCTGCGCTGACTGCACCTGCTTGCTTGCTCACCCCAGCTTGAGCACAATGCAGTCGGCTGAGTTGGTGGAATTGGCAGGAGTCACTGACCCCCTAGCAGCAGCTGTGACCACCACCACCCACTGCTCCTCATCTGTGTCCATCCAATCAGCACTGGCCACGTGACCTGCGTGCCAGCCCGGGCTAGGACCTGGACCTGCAGTGTCCCCCAGGAAGGACGGGGGTGGGGAAGGTTCTGAGGGGAGGGGTGGCGGGTGGGTTCCAGGGAGACCGTTTCTGGAGGCGAGAGGTCCCCTGTGTGCTGGAGGGGGCCGTGTGCATGCTCAGCTCCTGCCCACAGCACAGCAGGGCCACGTCCACTGCTGCCATGGTGTTGGTCCAGTGGCAATGGCTGAGTTGCTTCATGATGGGAGAGCCACCCTTCTTTCTGGAGGTAAACGTGTCGGATGACTGGGAGCTGGTGGTGTACTTCGAGGGGACCCACCCAAACCTCCCAGGAAAACCCAGGCCTCCTGGCGAAGGGCAGTCAGGGGAGGCAGCTGTCAGTGGGTTCCCGCACGTGAATCCAAACTCACAGGGAGCGTTCTCTAAAGACAACTGCATATTCGTGGGGTTTCTGACCGAATCACATGCTTCATCAAGGGAGAAGTCCATCTCGGTGAGCGAGCGGGAGAGTCCCCGGGAGAGGAACCCCTGTATGCAGGCAGGGGGGCAGCGAGAAGGGATGGTGAGTGTGGGGCTGTCCTGCCCCAGGGCAGGTGCAGGCCCGTTGGGAGGACGTGTGAGTTACGTTGTCCTGCTGTTGTGACAACGCCCCACAACCACGCAGCGGAAACAACAGACTTATGTCCTCACAGTTCCGCGGAGGCTCCGGGTCCGCAGCTCTGTTTGCCACGTAGACGGCTGGCCTCTCCCCCCGCGTCCCTAACAGGGTTGTCCCTCTGAGCATGTCGGAGTCCTGATCTCCTCTAATAAGGACACCAGTCCCACTGGATATGGGGGCCACCCACATGACCTCATTTTACCTTAATCACCCCTGTGGGTGCAGTCCCACTCTGAGGCCCTGGGGGTGAGGACTCCCACACGAATTTGGGGACCCAGCTCAGCCCCTGACAGCCCCGTTGGGCATCACTGCTTTTCTGTTATTTGGGTTCGTGCTAACACAAGCCCCGTGTGTGCTCTCCGGGCCTCTCCCTGCTTTGTAAACCAGCTTGCGGCAGACTCACATACCCTGCAGCCTGCATGTCAGGCCCTCGCTGGACGCCAGAGCCCTGGCTGTGTGTCCATCTGTGACCAGCACATGGAGACCAGCACCGCAGCCGTGCAAATGAGGAGCTGCTGCCTGAGGGGAGGCCGTCTGGGGCCCCACCGTGTTTGCCCTTTGACCGTCGATGGACGCTCGGCTGCTTCCGGCTCTCGGCTGCTGTGAGCACAGGCTCTTCTATGTCTCTCCACTCGGTGTTCTTGGGGTCATCCACAGGGACACCAGAGTTCCCACAGATTCGAGCCACGGCGAGCTTGGGTCACGGCGTATTTCCTGCTCTGCTGGGAGACAGCTGGGCCGTTGTGCGATTTTGCGCTTACGGACCGTCTGCAGGGAGCGTCTCTGCCTGCACACACATCTGAGTTTGCTGTGGGGTGGCGGGCATGCTGGTGCTGGAGCCCCCGCTGCTCCCCGGGGCCCCAGTCGCTCTCAGCCCTGCTCAGGGAGCCGGCGGCCGCGGCCCTACACGCGGGCGGCCCTCGCCAGAATCAGGCTGTGCTTTTGCCGCATGGATGCTCGTTCATTTGCAGGAGCTGGAGCTCCACAGCTCGATGGTCGACACGTCATCAACCTGGTCTCCATTTCTGCGAACGAGGCCTTCAAATCGCCCGTGTTCCGTGGTTTTCCTGCACCGTTTCAATGTGCAGCGGCCGCCGTATTCTGGACACTGACCATTTAACTGCCCGGCGCCCTGCCAGTGCTCCCTCCCTTCACGCTTTCCGACTGTGCTCATGGGTCTTTTCCAGAGAGAGGGTTTGAGTTTTCATGTCAGCCATGATGGTCAACCCTGTGTGTCCACCTGGCGGGGCTGCAGGGTGTCCGGAGGCGAGGCTCTCCCTGCAGAATCGGCGTTGGGCTCGGTTGGAAGCACGGGGGTGGGGGGGCACGGCTTCCCCCGAACTGCCCGCTGTGGTCCCGATCTTCCACACATCCAGTAGAGCCTCAGGGCCCCCCTCCCGCAACGGTCCTGCAGCCCTTCCCGTCGGTTCATTGTACCCACGCGGCTTGCGCCCGAGCAGGGCAGTGTCAGCGTGTGGCTGGCCCACGGGGTGGCTGCTTTGTGCGTTTCTATCTTGCATGCAGCGACCTTGCAGAGCCCTGATTAGGGTGGATGGTTTGTCGTCGACCCACTTTCACACAGAAACCCTCAAGTCCTCGTCTTGGGCACAGACCGCCCTGAGCGCCAGCCTCTCGACCACGCTGCCCTTGAGTGCGTCCGGAAGACCCGGCCTGCCTTCCGCGTCTGCACGGCTAAGGTGCGGCCTCCGGGGTCATCGCATCCCACTGTCAGAAACTGCTCTCGGCCCCCCGGGACCGCCCGGGACCTCAGCTGTCGAGAGCTGACCTTCCAGCCAGACCAGCACCCGGAGACCCATGGGCCAATCTGGGGAGCTGAGGGTCCTGGAGGAGGCAGGGGTGACCGCGGGGCACTCTGGGATCGAGTATTTTAGTGTCTGCGTGGCTCTGCCCGTGGGCGCTGACTGTCGCCTCTTGCTTCCCAGAGCCTGGCCTCCACGGATTCCGGCAGGAGCCCTGCAGGTCCCGCGGTAAGGTGGTCTGATCCCCTGCATGCAGGGGCAGGGGCGGGGCCGGAGACGGCGTGCTGACACGTCTCAGGACCCTGCTGGCCTGGGGTCTGGCTGTGACTCCGCCTCACACACCAGGCCACCGCCCCACCACGGCTGCCCCATCGTCTGGCTCCAGGATGAGGTCTCCGGCTTACATCAGCAGAGGTCGCTCAAGCCTCAGAGGGCCAGGCTCCCCGTGGAGCTGGGGGACCCGAGGGAGCGGAGCGGGGCCTGCCGGGCAGGAGGCTGCGTGGGCGGCCGTGGAGCAGGCCGGGGAGGCTGAAAGCCGGGCCTCGGTCCCGCTGGCCTCAGGGAGGGGCAGGTGGGAGAAGCCCCCACCAGCATTAGCCGCAGCAGGCTGGAAATAGACCCAGATCCTGCAAATGAAATGATCTCAAGCGTCACGGGCAAAAACCCAATTATGGAGCAAATTAACTAAGAGCTACAGATGCAATCGAATAAGCCAGACGAGTGTTGGCGTGGAGACAGGTCCTGCTGGCGGCGAAGGAGTGCGGGTGACACGGCGGGAAGGACGGGCAGCTCAGGGCGTCCACGGCGGGGGCTGAGTGACCTCGGTGGCCCGGGAGCTCATGCCTATGTCCTGCCATGGGTCGGAGCCTTTCTGCCCTAGCCCGTGCTGGGGACTGGCCTGGAAGGGTGGTGGGCTGACCCCTGGCTTAGGTCGTTCCTGAAATCGTCATCTCCCCCAGTGGAACAGGGCCGGCCGGCTGCACGCTGCGCTGTGCCGAGCTGCGATTTGGAGATCTCAGCACCGTCAGTCAGCAGGTGGTGTGAGAGCTGACTGTCGCCAGCCCGCAGGCCGGGATGAGCCCCTGAGGGGACCGTGGGGCAGCGGGGAGACAGCGCTGCTCATCCGTGGCCTGAGAGGGACCGGTTGGGGGACAAGCAGCAGGGGCCTCCGCACACAGCTCCCCTCTCCCGGGGAGGCCGGACCAGAGCAGGGCGATGCAGGTGGGGGACGTCGAGGAGCAGGAAAGCCCTTGGTGGGCCTGGAAGGTGGGGGTCAGGGAGAACAGCCGGGTGGGCCTGGGGTCTCCGGGTCCCCACGAGACAGGCTGGGCGGGGGGCTGGGAACAGGGAGGGCGGTGGTGGGGAGGACAGGCTGAGCGAGCGGCACCTGTGCCCCCACCGGCCCCCGCGCGATGGGTCCACACCCCACCAGCCTGCAGGGAGGGAAGGCGGGGTGACAGCGAGGAGGGCGTCCTGCCCAGCGGGCCAGCAGGTGGGGGCGAGAGTGGAGGGCACGGGGCGGGGGAGGGGCGGCAGCACTGCAGGTGGCTCAGCGTCTCCTGGCTGCCCCCTCCCTGCCTCTCTGTGCCCCTGTCCTCTCAGCCCTCCGTCGAGGACAGAGGCCACCCTCTCCTGGTGGGTGACTATCCAGCTTGGTCAGACTGTCCCTGGAGGGGCCAGTGTCGGGGGGTGATGGGGCAAGGACCAGGGCCCCCGTCTGCCTGACCCCTCTCCCGAGGGCCTCTGTCCAGTCCTGCACCGATGACCGTCTGAGTCTGCCCTCCCTCCGTGCTGGGCGGGATCTTGCACCCTGACCCAGACTGTGTGTCCAGCCCCAGAATCCGGGAGGCTGGGCGGGCCACCCCCCTGGTTGTTTAGCTGGGAAAACGGAGGCCCTGAGAGGCAGCAGTCTGGGTGTCAGCTCAGGGAGGACCTGGGATTCGAAGGCTAGCTGGTTCTCTGCGGGAGGACAGAGGAGGGACCGAGTCAGTCCTGGGTGCAAAGGCCACACACAGGGTGGCTGACCGCCCGCAGTGGCCTGCAGCTCCTGTAAACACCAGGGAGAAATGGTGGCTCCCAGTGCCCAGCCCCGTGGCGGCCACGCCTGCTACGTCCTGATGGACGATGAGCGCTGTGTCCTGGGGAGGGGCTCCAACAAAGCACAGCCCTGCAGCCCCAATGAGGTCAGGACCTCGCAGGCCGGGAGCAGAGCAAGTGGGAGGGAGGCCGCGAGGCCGGTGTCCCTGGGGTCTCCCTCCAGGGTCCTGGGCAGGGAAGGCCCCCCATGCCACGACCCCATGCAGGTGTGATGGAGCTGTGTGTGTGGCCTCCCAACGGCCCCCTGCCTGTCCGGGGCCTCCCAGGTGGGACGGGCCCCACGGTGGGGCCTCAGGGCGGCCAACGGTTATTCTTGCTCTGATACGGGCGAGTGCGGCTCTGTGTGTCCCCCCCTCGAGGCCCCGCCAGCCGCAGGAAGTGGGTCCCCCCTGTCCCACCTGGAGTCTCCACTCTGAGCCGAGCCAAGTGTGCCTGAGAGCCGGCCCCGGGAGGGGCCCCCTTCGCCCCTGCGCCTGCTGATCCGGCCTCAGGCAGCAGCGGCAGACGGACGCCCCCACGGGCAGCACGGCAACCCCGCTCAGACCTCAGAAAGCACAGCAGCTGCCCGTGGACGCCCCGCCCCCAGCCCCACAGGGTAATTGCGAGGAGCCGGATTTAAGGCTCATGGTCTAAGGACACGAGGGACGTTTCTGAGGTGCGGATGAGCGCGTCTCGGCCGGTGGCAGACGCGGGCTCTGCGCGGACATGCTCTGCCAGACTGGGTTCCCAGGCCCAGGAGCAGCTCCTGCAGCAGCTGCAGGACCGTCTGGGACGAGGGTGCGGCAGACGCGGGGACAAACTGGGTTTCACCATCATGTGGGAGGCTCTCGTCGGCGGGGAGGGGGGCGGGCGTCCCTCGCCCAGTGCCCAGGCTGCCCCTCTGCATGTGGGACCTGGCGTGAGGAGGGATGTCCCAACTCTGGGCATGCTGCAGCTGGTCTGCAGGGGCTCCCTGTTCGCTGGAGCTAACCCGACAGACGCCTGGGCTGGTCCCCAGCACCTCTTGGCCCACGAGCCCCGCAGGGTCCGCACGGTGCCCTGAGACCCCTGCCGGCCAGGAGCCCTCGGCCATGGGGAGCCTGCTTCCTCACGGGGTGTTTGGACCAGTGGGGTGTACCTGCCCCCCTAAACCTGGGGTGTGCCCCAGCACCCCCACCCGCCTGTGGGTCAGACAGCAGCATCACCCAGTGAGTGACCCCAGTGGGGATGCCCCATGGCACCTGGACGAGGCCACCTGGCAAACCAGCAGGACCAGGACCTCATCGTGAGAGATGTGAGGGCATCTACCTGGAGGACTGCCTGGAGGAAGGGTCAGTGTGGAGCTCACCTGCACTGACTCCATGACCGTGACCTCGAGGCATAGTGGGGTGACCAGGATGAAGCAGCCACCTGGGTCAGCCCCTCCCCTGAGTCTCTCACCCCTCAGCTGCGTGTGGGGCGGGAGCGGCCATGCCCCCTTTTGGGACATGCCTGGTCCACCACCTGCTCAGTAAATGTCAACCTGTGCTCATTGTAGGACATGGATGGGGTCACAGCACTTGGAGGGAGGGGCGGGGTGGAGCGCACATGGCCGAGCCCTGGCCGACCCTTCTGGGCTGACTCCCGCCTCCTCCCTTGGGTGCAGGGCGCCTGGCACGGGGCTGTGTCTGCTCGCCTCGGGGTGGGTGCTCCCTGCGGGCCTGGGGACCCCAGAAGGCCTGCGGGGCAGGACCTGCCACTTTGGAGCCGCCTGTGCTGGGAGGGCGGCTGGACTCCTGGGCGCACCCTGCGTGGGGCATGTGCGGCCGGGTGCATCCCTGCTCTTCCCACCTCTTCCCACCTCTTCCCACCTCTTCCCATCTCTTCCCTCCTCTTCCCAGGAAGGAAGTGCCACCTCCTGGCGGCTTCTGGCCCTGCACCCGCGCACCTGAGCAAGGACTCCAGGTGAGCCCTGTGGCAGGCCACCACACTGAGCCGCCGATACTCGGGGACTGCCCGTAGCATCACTGCCTGCCCCCAGGGACCGGGTCCCAGACGCTGCAGCTGGGAAGCAGGTGGAGGTCCAGCAGGGCCAGCAGAGTTAGAGCCCAGGAGCCCACGGTCTGCACACCCTGGGGGCCCAGGGGCGCCGGGTTCTGCCTGTAAGTTGAGGGTCTCCAGGAGTCAGACCACGTGCACATGAGGTTGTTCGCTAGAAGGGAGACAAGAAAGGGAGCCCCGGGGAGGGGGCACAGCTCGGGCAAAGGGCGGGGGTCCTGGGGGGTGGGGGAGGGAGTGAAGGGGGGCATCACATCGTCCCCCCCTCGCTGCAGTGGCTCCAGGGCAGAAGCTTAACTTAATTTCATCAGCTCTTCTCTCTGTCTTTAAATCCTATCAAAGGAATTGATTGCTTATTCTGAGATCCATGGGAAGAGCTGATTTGAATCGTTACCAAGCTCCGGGTCTCGCAGGCTGGCGGCAGCACCCCCAGGCCGGGTGCGCAGGGCGTGTGTGCTGGTGCATTCTTCCCCAGTCCTCAAGCCTAGCACCCAAGCGTCCCAAGGAGCGGGCGGGCATCCTGGGAGACAGGGTCCCACGCCAGGGGCAGGGGGCACGAGGATCGCGGGGCCCTGGCCACTGCCAGAGACTCGCTGGGGAGGGCTGGAAAACAACGGGGGTGGGGCAGACCCGTATTCCCTGGGCTCCGTTAAATTACCTGCGCATTTTGAAATGGGATGCATTATTTCGGAATCACATATTCTTAATTAACTTTTAATTTTTCTGAGCTTCCAGTTATCCCCAGAGCTGGGAGAGTAGCTCCATGGCCAGTGCAGTTCTAGGATTCCGGAATGGGTGCAGGAAGTGAGCGGGGGAGGCTGCTGAGCCTCGGGTTCCCTCCTCACGGGGACTTCCCTCCCAAACAAATCCTTGCTATGCCCAAATTCACTGTGAAACGTGTGTCTAGGACTTTGAAAGTTCTAAGAAGTTAAGGTTTTGATGCAGAAAGTTAATAACCGAGTGGACTAAATCCTGTCATGAAGAACCAGGGATCGTGTTCAAGGGTCCACACGTTCAGCCAATCGTGAGTTTCTCTGGCGATTGAAGGCCTGTGTTTTGGTGGCACAGGGGAGGTCTCTCGAGGTACGCCATAGAGATCTGTCCTGTTAGATCCGTGTTTCACCTCCACGGCCATCATTCTGTGTCTTGGCTACTCCCATGGCGGCTGCCTAATTCCACTCCAGAGCATCGAGTTTGTAAACCGTCAGGAGAGTTCATCAGCAGGAGACGAGCAGGAAATCACACAGCACACACTTTGCTGTCTGTGCGGGAACCGACCACAGACTTGGGAAGGGGCGACGTGGTCGGTTGCGGATCGTGGTGCCCCGTTGTTCACATGGCGAGTTGTGGCTGGAGCAGCGGCTGAGCCCGTCCTTCTTGCAAACGCTCACAGTCGTAAACCCTGGAAATGGGGTCGGACCTGCGTGCTGGGGATGTGTCACTTAGACCGTAGTGACACCAGGTGCCGCGTATTGGAGGCACGTGGGGGAGGACAGCCCATCTTAGCTGCCATGTCTGTGGGTGTGAAGGGGTCCGGCCTGGCCTCACCTGGGGCACGTGGACACCGCGGGGCAGGGGACTGTGAACCATGGGTCCAGAGGAGGGGCTGGAGGGGCGCGGGCTCTCACCTGCCTGCCGAGCGTGTGTGCACCTGAAGGGGGTCGGTCCACGTGCGAGGGCCCCCCCGAGGGCAGGAGTGGCTGGTGCTCCTCCTGTATCCCTCTCCCGCGGATGAAGGGAAAGGTGCTGATGCGCTCACCGTGATTCTGACGGGCGGGGGCATTTGGGAAGTCGCGGCCATGTAAATGAGCCTGCGTTTGGTATCATCAGTCCACATTCTGCCTCAGGCCAGAAAGAGGGAGAAATTGTCATCGTGATCCCCAGGTGCGGCGCGTTTGTGGCCTGGATTTGGTCAGCACCTCGTGGGTTTAATGCACGTCCCTCCCATTTGAAGGGAAACATCGGAAGCAGGAGGGACACCATGGGCCCTGCTTTTGTTCAGGCGCATTATGTTTTTTTCTGGTTGGCTGCTGGTTTTGCTCCGACTAAGGAACTGTGTCCTTAAAGAAAACGGTGTCGGCGCATCCCCGGTGAGGCGCGTTGTTCTGTGGGTGCAGGTCGCGGCCGAACACGGTGAGGCCGGGGGACCCACCTTGCACTTGGGCAGGTGCGTGGGCATCCACTAACCTGCTTCCTGTACTCCCCTGGGCGCCCTCGACCAGGATCCCTGTCCCTGGACCCCTGGACGCCCCCCTCCATGACCCTCCTCCCTGCCTCCGCCCAGGGCTGCCGAAGCCCCGCGGGCCCATCTAATTTCATGGAGAACACGGCTCAATTTGAGCAAAGCCGTCGACAAGGAATTCATACTTTTCCCATAGACCACGGACTGGCAGATGTCAATACGGCCAGGATTGAGGTGCCGTTCAGACATCAGGTCTATTTAGATGAAAATGTCTAATCAGAAAAACATTGGGGGCTTAGACGAGGTGGACCAGACAATTCCAAAACAATTTATCTTAGAAATTAATTCTGATTATGCAGCCATCAAAAGGAACGAGATCTTGCCATTTGCAACGACGTGGATGGAACTGGAGGGTATTATGTTGAGTGAAATAAGTCAAACAGAGAAAGACATGTATCATATGATCTCACTGATATGAGGAATTCTTAATTGCAGGAAACAAACTGAGGGTTGCTGGAGTGGGGGGTGGGGTGGGAAGGATGGGGTGACTGGGTGATAGACACTGGGGAGGGTATGTGCTATCGTGAGCGCTGTGAATTGTGCAAGACTGTTGAATGTCAGATCTGTACCTCTGAAACAAATAATGCAATATATGTTAAGAAAAAAAGAAAAAGAAGAAGAAGAAGAAGGTAGCGGGAGGGGAAGAATGAAGCGGGGGAAATCGGAGGGGTAGACGAACCATGAGAGACGATGGATTCTGAAAAACAAACAGGGTTCTAGAGGGGAGGGGGTTGGGAGGATGGGTTAGCCTGGTGGTGGGTATTGAGGAGGGCACATTCTGCATGGAGCACTGGGTGTTATGCACAAACAATGAATCATGGAACACTTCATCTAAAACTAATGATGTAATGTATGGGGATTAACATAAGAATAAAAAAAAAATTAAAAAAAAAAAAAAAAAGAAATTAATTCTGAGGAAAAGTTTACCCAGAGGGGCAGGAACTTAAAGTTTTGTTTTCAATTTACAAAAGCCCCAAAGCCTTCTTTTCTGCCTGTGCTGGGGGCTGTCCCTCGGCTGCTCCGAGTCCGTCTCTGCCACCAGTCACGGGCGTCCCCGCAGGTCCCCTTCTTTCCGAAGCCCCGTCCACTGCTCCTGAGGCTGCCGCTCCCCCTCCCGGGCCTCCACCGCCCCCAGGTCGTCCCGTCTCTCCCCTGCTTCGAGCCCCTGCCCGGCTCCCTGGCTCCCGGGCTCCTGCCCACACGCCCGCGATGATTGCGATAGCATTCGGGGTCCCAGCGCACCTCGATGCACCCCTTCCCTGCGGCCGGGTGCTTGTGTGGCTCTCAGCCTATTCCGTGAGAGCAGCAGTAATTGGCTTAGACCTTAATCCACCTTCTTCAGGCAACTGGAAAATCCCAAATAACCGAGATTTTTTTCTTTTTTAGCTCACGACTTTTATTCTCACAGTAATTCAATATTTATCTTGAAAGGCTAATAGTGATGTTGAGCATCTTTTCACGTGTTTTTGGCATGTATGTGTCTTCCTTGGAGAAGTGTGTGTTCGGGTCTGCCTCCCACAGATGGGGGGCCCGAGGGCAGCTGTGTCTTCTCTCGCCGTTCTGGGAGCCGGGGCTCTGAGATCAGGGTGCCGGCATGCTGGGCTCTGCCGGAGCCCTCCTCCCGGCTGGAAGAGACCGTGGGCTGCCCAGTGTCCCCCAGTGAGGCCGTGATCCCTCGTGACCTCACCTAACTCCAGTCATCCCCCAAGGCCCCACCTCCAAATACCATCACACTGGGCATTAGGGCCCCGACATGGGAATTTTGGGGGAACACAGACATGCAGTCCATAACAGAGTCCTTTGTCCATTTTGAATTGGGTTGTTTTTGTTGTTGTTCAGTTGTGAGAGCTCTTTACATATTCAGGATATCATTCCCTCATCAGGTAGAAGATACGCAGGTATTTTCTCCCATCCTGTAGGTTGTCTTTTCACTCTGGGTAATTTCCTTTAAAGCACAGAAGTCCTTAATTTTGAGGAAACCCAGTTTACCTATTTTTTCTTTTGTTGCTTGTGTTTTTGGTGTCCCATCCACGAAATCAGCACAAATCCAACATCAAGGGGCTTTCTTTCCTTCTGTGTTTTCTTCTAAGACTTTTATAGTTTTATATTTAGGCCTTTGATTCATTTGAATTAATTTTTAATAGGGTGTCAGATAAGGGAGATTTTGAGGAAAACAATCACAGAGGGAAAAAAAGAGCACTTAGGTAGCTGCGTGAATCTCAGAGTCTGGCGGGGACAGAGGTGTGAACAGCGTTTGTCTGAAATCCTGGGGAACGGTCAGGTGGGGTGCAGAGCAGCTCAAAGCCAGGGTGTCCTTGTGGCACCGAGAGCTGGCTGGGGGCTCAGGAGACTATCAGTGGGACCGGGCTGCTCCCAGGGCTCCTGGGGCCCCACCTCATCTCCACGTGGGACTCGGGCCTGGAATCCCACCCCCCGCCCCCCAAAGCCTCTAATGCCGAGAAACACAGATGACTCAGGACAATGTGCCATCTCCCAAAGGAAATGACAGGACCACCCAGAGATGTGGTCTTTTCCTTGTGGGCTCTGTTTCCGACTGCTGTCGGTCAGGGGCTTGGGGAGGCCTGGGGCCATTCCACCAAGCTCGGGCCCTCCTGGGGCACGAAGTGCCTTGGACACCAGGCCCGGTGCCCAGGGCGGGTGGGTGGCTCGCCCTCCCTCCCTTCTGCTCTCCCTCTCTCTGTTCTCTCTTTCTGAAAGCTGGCAAGCCAACTCCAGCATGGACACGGATGCTCCTGAATCATTCATTCATTCATTCATTCATTCATCCATTCACTCAGAAAGCCAGCAAGCCGACTCCAGACCCCAGTCTGGGCCCGGGAGCCCCCGCCTCCCACCTCCCGGGACGTGGACAGAGAAAGTCATAACAAGAGCAGATTTGTAAGCCGTGCTTCCTGAAGGTTGAGTCCTCCCCGAATGAGGGTGATGACAGACCTGCCCAGGGCCAGGGCCAGGAGGTGAGGTCGTCAGCACCACACACCTTCTCCTTAGCATGCTCGTTTCCAGATGGTCAGGGTGAGGTCTGAGCGGACGTGGTGACCAGCTCCCAGCCCTCCTGCCCACACAGCTGGTCTCCTCCTTCGGCGGGACTCCCAGGGGTGCTGGGCTGAGCAGCTTCGTGACATGGATCCAGATTCCAGTTCTCCTGCTTACAGACCAGGAGGCACTGGGAACATGGTGTGACCCCCCCACGCCCGCCGGTCTGAAGCTGAAAGGGGAGGCCATGAGGATAGAGGGGATGAAGCGGCCGCCCACAGCAGGCCTGACGGGCAGCGGTCAGGGTGCTCTGTGCCTGGGGAAACCATCGGCAAGCACTTCCCTGGGAGGCTGCTCTGTGCTTGCCAACGAGAAGTGAGGGACAGATACGCGGGCTTGCGGACATGGGCCCCTCACGGCTGTGGCCTTGCATCCTGGCCCTGCCCGAGGCCGGACCCTTCACACGGTCAGAAAGCTCACCACTTGCTCAGCAGTGGGTCTGTTTTGGGGTGGTACAGGATTTGGGGTCCCTTCTCCATCCCCCCAGCACCCCCTTGTGTGCCGTACGCACCCTGTTCATGGGCCTCATGTGAGCCCTGCCTCTGGCCGTGTCAGATGAGTCGGGAGCAGTGGTCAGTTCACCGAGCACCGTGCCTGCAGCCCCACACCTGTCACCTTCTTACCGCTGTCCCCCTCATGCTTTCTTTGTCCGCCCCCTTATCAGGGGGACTCAGAGATGCTGCAGGAGTGGGTGTGGAGGGCAGACATCTTCCAGGGGGTCCTACTCAAGCTGAGGGTACCCCGTGTACCCTCTTTGCTCAGCTACAGTCCCAGCCACCTCTTTGCTGGCCATAGAAGTGGGGCCAGGACAGGCCCTGGTGGGGGCGGAGACTGGTAGCCAGCAGACGAGATGTCTGCGTGTGGCTTCATATGACCCATCTGGGGATACCCCTACCTGCCACGCCGAGCCCTGCACTGTCTCCTGAAACCTTTCAGTGATGCTCAAAAGTGAGTCTTATCGTTCCCATTTAGAGGTGTGGCCTTGGGGCTCAGAGCAGTTGGGCCAGCCTTCTAACAGCCAAGTGAGGATTGGAATTAGGATATGTTGACTCTAGGCCCTGAGATTCCAACCGCATCCAGAAACACGGGGTATCCCTGAGTCCCATTTATCATTCCAGACTCACACCCTGCAGAGGATGCATCCCATGGTGAATACTCAATCAGTTTATGGTGGCTTTGGAATATATTAATGGTTAGGCTCATAGATGGATGCATGAATAGATGGATGGATGGGTGGGTATTTGGATGGATGAATGGATGGTTGGGTGGATGGATGGTGGATGGATGAATGGGTGGTAGATGGGCGGATATTTGGATGGATGGATGGATGAGAAGATATTTGGATGGATGGATGGGTGGTGGATGGATGGTGGATTGGTGGATGGATGGTGGATGGATGGATATTTGGATGCATGGATGGATGGCGGAAATACCTGAATATTTTCCATCATCTCCAGTACCAACATCTGACTCCTCCTTTAAGACCCCACAGAGCACTCCTTTTAAGAAGCTCTGTTACCTCTGTCCCTCATGTGATTTCCTGAAAGGAAACGAAGAGCCATTTCCTGAAAGAGGGGCAGCCACTGAATTTTGAGAACTGACAGGAGGAAGGTCATGCCCTTCCTTTTTTCAAATCTCAGGAAAGTCCTGGGTGCATCTCACAGGCCCTGCATCCAGACCACTTCGAGATTCTGAGGAGAAAAGCCCTATCTCCACGAACCACTTCTGTTAGGCCCCCAGAGCCCCCCGCTCAGTGCCCTGCACACATTAGGGGCTCAGAGGACGTTTGTGAAAGGGGAGGCAGGGGAAGAGGGACGAGCCAAGGAAGCAGAGAGAGAGCGCAGCCCGGCCACCTCCCCACTGCAGTCTCTCCTGTCCCAGCCTTCCCTCCGGGGCTGACTCGCCCACAGGCCTGGGCTTCTTCAGGCAAAGGGCAGCCTTTTGCAATTCTGCGTCTTCAGGGAGCAGCTTGGTAGGGCAGGGGTCTTACAGCCACGGACAGCAGACGCGGGCATTGTTTCTCCCTGGGGATCCCGTCCTGGTCCTGCGCTGGGAGCCCCCGAGGCTGCCCGAGTTCCCGTCCGCGTGGGACAGCAGCCTCAGAGGAGTGGCGGATCCCCACGCATGAGCTCTTCAACGGCCATTGAAACCGAAGTCTGCTGAACACATGAGAACCTATTCAGATAAGATCTTCTCCTTAAAAAGAATTCCAATTAATTTCAGACATTTTGAGTAAGAGTTATTTGATTATGGCGGCCTCAGTTTGTTCTTTTGTCCCTGCAAGCAGCTCTGGGTTCCCTTTGTGGAGTGGGGGGGCCGTGGAGCGGGAGGGAGGGCTGTGTCCCCGTCCCCCCCAGATGGCGCTGTGCCACCACGTACGACCTCCGTTTCACGGGGACAGCCATTCCCAGGACTCTGGTTTTCCTCTTATGCAACAATTTACAGAATCCACTGTTGATTTAGGGATTTGGGGAGCCTTACTTAAAATTAAGTAAATACATGAACAAGGGAGTCACTGTCTCCCGAACAGGACTGTCACCTGTGACCAGTTCACTGATTAATGCCTGGATTTTTGCTTTGTTTCCTATCAGAGAGTCCTTTGAATGCATCCCTGCGGCTCAGAAGACCTTCCTGCTTCTGCTCGGGGCAGAGGGATGACGAGGCCGCGGCTGAGGCTCCCTCCTGGGCTGGTCCTGAGGAGCCGCCTGGCCCGGGTGTGTCTCCAGGCGCGTGAGGAATGACAGGTGAGGCCCTCCACCTGTCCTGCGTAGCTTGCCTTTTGCATGTGCTGCCAGGGGAACGAGGGGATGGAATGTTCTGGAAGCCCTGCAGCTGGGCATTTATTTGGTGACGGTGACACAGGTGCCTCAAGCCTGGAGGAAGCTTGCTCTGACCTCGGCCCCTCCCACTCGTGGCCCAGGCCTGCCTCCAGCCCAGCATCGGAAGGAGCTGGGCCGTCCTAACCCCCACCCCCCGTTTTGGCTTGGACACAGGGGCACAGATCTCGTAATCTGGGGGGCAAAGCTTCCCTCAGACACTGCTCTGAAGTGTGCACACACCTGTTTGTTTTCAGGACAGGAAAGCATGCTTGGACTCTGATCAATCACACAGTTCAATTTATTTATGTTCCAGAACTGCTAATTACAAGGACATTTGGGCACAAGGAGGGAAGTGATCATGCCTCTCCCGTAGCCCTGCTCTCCGAGCCGCGGGCTCCGCCAGAAGGGAGGGTCTGAGATGGCATGGGGGCCCCAGGGCCTTTGTTGCTGGGCCCTGGGCTGCTTCTAGTGTTCAGACTGAGGCTGAGCAGCCACCTCATTGCAGATCTTTGGGGAGAGATGTGCTGTTTCCCCAGTGGGATGAACCCCAAGCCAGCATCGTCCCCAAACCGTTCCCTCGTCGTGGGGGGTGGGGCTGGACTCCTCTGCACACCAGCCTGGCGCCGGTCAGCCCTGGGGGTGGTCACCGAGCGGCCCAGACCTCACCCTGTCCTGGACAGTGTGCCCCCCATGCAGGGGGTGGTGTGGAGGGGGCCGTGCCCTCACTGACCTCCTCCCACCGGGGCTTGGGGGGCTCTGGGGGGAAGAGGGGGTAGGACTAGCACACTCGCTCCTAGTCTCTTCTGGGAAGGGGTCGTAGCTGTGCTGTTTGTGGGGACCCGGACACAGCCATCCAGAATGACAGTGCGTGAGCTCCCTGGGGTCCCGTGCCCACCGTTTCACTTACCCGCGGAGACCTCGAACGGATGCTTTGTGAGGGCTGACACTCGTCTAGGAGACGGCAGAGTTGCAGGACCTCCTCCCTGGGCTGTCCCCACACACGGGCCCTTCCGGGGCCTTCTGCAGGGGCTGCAGCGTGGGAGTGGCTCCTCCCTGCCCCTCTCTCTGGGCGTCCCCACCTGGGTGCTCCTTCCCACTATTCCAGGTCAGAGAGCGGGCGACGTCCCGGGGCTGGCCTGCTGCAAGCTGGGGCTGACGAGTACTGCAGACTCCCTGGTTCCCACGCAGCCCACATTCGTTCTGTGGGGGGCCTTGCGGGAGGAGCTTGGTCCCATCCCCCGGCAGCAGAGGGCTCAGTGGTTGAGGAGCCACACGCAGTGGCCTCCATCCAGCCTGGCCCCTGCTCCCCCAGGGATGGCCCCTGCTCTGGCCTGGATGTCCTCGAGGAATCCTCCCTTGGGTCAGGACTGTCTTTAAGTCTCAGGATCAAAATTTGGCATCAGTTAAGGGCCGATGCTGCTTGCTAATGCTAACCTCGAGGCTGGGGTGGGGGCTCGCTGAGCAGACCCCGCCGCCATCATCGGGGAGCCCGTCTGATGTTGGAGGCCAGCACCTCCTAGCAAGGCTGTGCTCTGGGGCCCCATCTCCAGGGCCAGGGGTGAGGCTACAGGGCCAGGAGGGGACAGTGGCATTTGAGGGGACCTGGGAGGAGAGGTTGCATGTCGGGACACCAGCCTGGACCCTCAGAGCAGGGCTGCCTCTGGCCTCTCGGTGCATTTGCATCTTAGCAATTCGTTTGCCCCCCTCAGTGTCCAGTTGTGGAGGCAGCAGGTGGCTGGCATTACCTTGTCCCTCACCTGGAAGGGGCGCCCCAGCCTCAGCGGGAGGCCCACCAGCCCCTTGCTCTTTTTTTCCTGAGCAAACAGCTGCCCCCGGGCTCCCACCCACTGTGTGCCCAGTCAGTGCTCAGGCCCGTTTGCGGAGGACCGTGAGGCCCCTCCCTTCCCGAATCCTGAACCTGTGCACAGGATTCCTGTCTGCTCTGGAGAAATGGGCACCCGAACCTCAGATTCACAAGTAACTTCTCCCAGAGTTCAACAGGCCTGGGGTGTTATGGAGTGAGTCTGCACGGTTTCCCCCCTCCCATTCCCCTCTACCACCCTTCCCTCCCTCCCCTTCCGCTCCCCTCTCAGCTCCCTCCTCCCGCCCCTCCTGTCTGGCTAGTCGGGTCTCACCCCTAGGGGCTGGTGCTGAGTGAGTGCTACTTGACATTAACCTCTGCTTCCACAACAGATATTCGACCAGGAGTCTTTGTCAAAGCTCAGGCATCAGATTGAAATTCACCTTCCCGCTCCCTGTACAAATAGCTGGCCCGCATCTCCGAATCTCTGCGGTGGCACGTCTCTGCTCTGCAAAGCCCTCCTTGTGTGATTGCTCCTTTCCAACTTACTTCCTGGTGACCGTGATTTGAAAGCCACGCACACGCGGTGTTATAAGGTTTTGATTCTGTCAGTTCAGCTCTTTCTCCAGAGACCTCAGTCAGCAAGCATGCTCCTTTGGAGCCGCTGGGAAAAGAGCATGAGTGGTCCCTGTGATTCAGGGGACAAATCCCTGACCCCTTTCTGCTTGGAGGAGCCTCCTCCCCCTCCACACTGACTGCTGGTTGCTCGCCCCACACAGAGTGACAGGGTCACCCACGCAAGGAGGTCGGGCATCCTGCAGGTCAGCCATGGGGCCCAGGAGTGGCCTCCATCCAGAGTGTGCGGCAGGGTGGGGGCAACCAGAGGTGGGGGGTCAGTGTCAGGGACACAGTCTCCACACAGTGTGAACACACCAGGGTCTCCTGCTGGGCTCTGTCACATGGTGACTCATCGACACACCTTCAAAGAGCTGGTACCCCAAGTCCTGATGCTGATGCCCCACACCCACCTCCTGCCTGGGGCCTCAGGCGAGGGGTCTGGGCTCCGGAGCTTAGGAGGATGGGGGTCACTGGAGCCTCCTTCTGGGCAGAATCTTCACACCAGCCACTGCCTCTCATCCCAGGGTTGGGGGTCCCCATAGCAGCAGCCCTGGTCAACCTCTCTCACTGCATCCTTTCTGGGTAGCGGGCTGGAGGTACATCTCCAGCCATGCCTCTCTCAAGAGCCCAGGCCAAGGACAACTGCCGCTGGCTTCTATTACCTGGACTGCTAGAGGTCTTCTCCTGTGACCCACTGCTGGCTGGTCGGGGCTCTGGAAAGCTAGAGCAGGGGGAGGGCCTCCAGGTGCGAGCAGGTGCAAGGTGAAGGGGGAGGTCAGGGAAGCCGACTGGGAGCTGAAGAGAGCCAGCTGGGCAGGGTGGGGGGAGCTTCCACATCTCAGGACAGTGGGGATGAGCGCCAGGCCTATAGCGTGCCTGCAGTGGGGACCCCAGGGCTGAGGAGGGGGAGGACCCAACCAGGTGGGGTGGGCGTCATGGGGCTCTGATGCCAGCCAGTGCACATTAAGGACCATTGTATCTTCTTGGAGAGTTGAGCCTGCTCTCGTTACGTAATGCCCTTCTTTATCATGAGGACCTTCCTTGCTCTGAAACCCGCTCTGTCTGACCTTAGCGGAAT
This sequence comes from Neomonachus schauinslandi, assembly GCF_002201575.2. Classification (NCBI taxonomy): domain Eukaryota; kingdom Metazoa; phylum Chordata; class Mammalia; order Carnivora; family Phocidae; genus Neomonachus; species Neomonachus schauinslandi. Next base: position 1,259,746 of record NC_058407.1, read on the forward strand.
GACTCCCGCTTTTTTTGATTAGGGTTAGCAAGGCATAGCTTTCTCCATCCCTTTACTTTATCTATCAGCGCCTTTATATAGAAAGTGAGTTGCTTGGATACGACATATGGTTGGGTCTTGCTTTTTTCTCCACCCCGACAGTCTCTGTCTTTTAGTTGCTGTCTTTAAACCACTCACGTTTATAGTGACTGTTGATACAGTTGGAGTAGCACCCAGCGCATTTGTTACTGTTTCCCATTCATTATTCTCTGCTCATTGCTTCTTCTTTGGTCATCTGCTCTTTTTCTCTACGTTTAACTGATCATTTGCATGGTTCCATTTTCTCTCCTCTCTTAGCACATCTCTTACACTTCTGTTTTTTTTTTTTTTAAACTTTTTTAGTGGTCGCCCTAGAGTTTGCAATATCCATTTATAACAAATGCGAGTCCACTTTAAATAGCGCTGTGCCATGCCCGAGCATTCCAAGCGTCTCATACGGGGCCCTCCCAGCTCCTCCCTCCCACTCACAATTTTGCTGCATCATTTCACTCATCCAGAAGCTATAATTGCAAATATATTGTTGCCACTGTTCTGCTTATTGAGATATAATTGATGTGTAACATATTAGTTTCTTGTCTTTTTGACACTAGCCATTCTGACAGGTGTGAGGTGAGTTGTCGTTTTGGTTTGCATTTCCCTGATGATGAGTGATGTTGGGTGTCTTTTCATGTGTCTGTTGGACATCTGTGTATCTTCTCTGGGAAAATGTCTATTCAGGTCCTCTGACTACTTTTAAATCAGATTGTTTGGTTTTTGACTTTTGCGTGAGTTCTTTATATATTTTGGATATTAGTTCCTTATCAGGTCTATTATTTGCAAATATTTTCTCCCATTCCATAGGTTACCTTTTCATTTTGTTGACGGTTTCTTCTGCTGTGCAGAAGCTTTTTAGCTTGATATGGTCCCATTTGTTCATTTTTACCCTGTTGTCTTTGTTTTTGAAGTCAGATGCAAAAAAGTCATTGCCAAGACTGATGTCAAAGAACTTACTGCCTGTGTTTTTTATTAGGAGTTTTATGGTTTCAGGTCTTATGTTCAAGTCTCGACTCCGTTTTAAGTTTACTTTTGTGTGTGGTGTAAGATAGTGGTCCAGTTTCATTGTTTTGCATGTGGCTGTCCAGTTTTCCCAGCACCATTTGTTGAAGAGACTGTCCTTTCCCTGCTGTATATTCTTGCCCCCTTTATTATGAATCAATCGACCATATGTGCACAGGTTTATTGCTGGGCTCTCTCTTCTGTTCCATTGATCCATGTGTCTGTTTTATGTTAATAGCATATGTTTTGATTACTCTAAGTTATAATATATTTTGAAACCAGGGAGCATGGTGCCTCTAACTTTGTTCTTCTTTGTCCAGATTGTTTTGTCTATTTGGGGTCTTTTATTTTTCCATATGAATTTTAGAATTATTTCTTTTATTTCTGTGGAAAATGTAATGGAATTTTGATAGGGATTGCATCGAATCTGCAGATTGCTTTGGATGGTATGGACATTTTAACACTATGTATTCTTCCAACCCATGAGCATGGAGTATCTTTCCATTTATTTGTATCTTTTAAAATTTCTTTCATCAGTGTCTCATGGTTTTCAGTGTACTTGTCTTTCACTTCCTTGGTTAAATTTATTCCTAGGTGTTTATTTCTTTCTGATGTAATTGTAAGTGATTGTTTTCTTAATTTCTCATTCTCATAGTTCATTGTTAATGTATAAAAATGCAATAGGTTTCTTTCTTTCTTCTTTCTTTCTTTCTTTCTTCTTTCTTTCTTTCTTTCTTTCTTTCTTTCTTTCTTTCTTTCTTTCTTT
>NC_058407.1:1261595-1296609 GCF_002201575.2 Neomonachus schauinslandi
TTTCTTTCTTTCTTTCTTTCTTTCTTTCTTTCTTTCTTTCTTTCTTTTTTTTATTAAGTAGGCTCCACGCCCAGCATGGAACCCAGCACAGGGCTTGAACTCACAACCCTAAGATTGAGACCTGAACCAAGATCAAAAGTCAGATGTTTAACTGACTGAGCCATGCAATCACCCCCACAGATTTCTCTATATTGATATGTACCCTGCGACTTTACTGAATTCATGTATCAGTTCCAGCAGCTTTTTGGTGGAGTCTTTAGGGTTTTCTGTAGATAGCATCATGCCATCTGCAAATAGTGAGAGTTTTACTTCTTCCTTTCCAATTTGGATGCCTCTGATTTCTTTTTCTTGTCTGATTGCTGTGGCCAGGAGTTCCAGTACTATTTCGAATAGAAGTGGTGAGAATGGACATCCTTGTCTTGTTCCTGACCTTAGAGGGACTAAGAACTTTCAGCTTCTCACCACTGAGTGTGATGTGAGCTGTGGGCTTGCCATATATGGCCTTTTTAATGTTGAGGTACATTCCCTCTATACCCATGTTGTTGGGAGTTTTTATCGTAAATGGATATTGAATTTAGTCAAATGCTTTTTCTGTTTCTTTGAGATGATTAAATGATTTTTGTCCCTCATTTCATTAATGTGGTGTTCATATTTATTGATTTGTGAATGCTATTATGTTTTTGAACAAACTCTTATCTGTTAGATCGGTGAAGGCTGAGAAAAAGAAATGTTTTAATTTACCCTCATTCATTTATTCTCTGACATGTTTCCTTTTCTTAACCAAGTTCTTAGACATGCAGTTCTTTCTGTTGCATTCCTCTTTCTATGCAGGAGCCTAGGTGTGGGTCCTGGGGTGTCCTGTGGAGCCTGCTGCGGAGGGGCACTCAGCCAAGGACCGGACCATGGATCACAGGGGATGCTGTGCACAGGAGGAGGCCAGGCTGTATGGGGAGGGGAGGGCATGACTTTGCCCCTTGCCCACCCACCTGGGGCTTGAGGGTGAGCAAGCCTCAACCCCTGCTTTCTCACTGCCCAAAGATGCTTGGGTGCCAGGTGGTGCTCAGTGGGCCAACAGGAAGACCTCTCCCTCTGCACTGCTCATGAGGCAGCTCCCCAGGCACTGCAGGAGGGGGTCCCAGGGTCGGAGCTGATGTCACAGAGTCAAGACCCTTATGTTGGGAGCTGGGGTGTGGTTCCCACTGTCAAGGTGCAAACACCCCAGGGTGGAGCCTCTTTCTGCCTATACCAGGGCCCTGGCCAGCTCAGAACCTGACATGGGGTGGGGCTAGGTCAGTGTCTACCTAGCTGGGAATGGTAACCATCACCTGTCAGGCTGCATGTTCCGGAAAATTGGCTCCCACTCTGACCTCCAGGCAGACCCAGCCAGACCCTCCTGGGTCACCCATGACCTGCACGTGCCTTGGTCAGTGTCCCCACACCCTGAATCCCAGGGAGGGCTCATCCCATCTTCCCATGGGTACACATGATCCCAGTGGGAAATCCTGGGTCTTACTATCTGTTTTCCCCAGCAGCTGCCACCATGTGTGGCTAATGACAGAGACACAACAGTCACGCTGGAGGAAAAGAATCAGTGCAGGTGGCTCAGGAACGTTGTCCCAGAAAGCATTTCCTCTGCAAGGGGCAGGGATGAGCACTGGGTTAGGGAGGAAGTGGGGGCTGGGAAACAGAGACCCCCAAATCAGGGAGGATCCGGGGCATGATCCCAGTGCTCAGGACCCGGGCGCTGGCTTCCCCTCAGAGTCCCTGCACACCACCACCAGAAACAGATGCCAAACAGATCCTGCAGCAGGTGTGGAGGGAGGAGAGCTGTGTGCGGTCGGCCACATAACCAGGCTAAGTGTGGCCACAGGCAGCTGTGGAAATGGAGGGGTGAACAGGGGCCAGCTCCTGGGCAGTTTCAGAGGCAGCAAGGTTTATGCCCACCTGATCAAGCTGGCTTCCCACTTTCAGCAGGCTCCAGCCCCTCACTTCTCTGAGACTCATCTCTAGAAAGGCCAGCTTGTGTCTTGGCCCCATGGGCAGCCGGGAGTGGCTGAGGCTACACCCAAGGACGGAGCTGCTGACCCAGCCTGACCACCTCCCATGCAGGTGACCCTGAGACTGTCAGGGGGCCCTGGGGGCCCTGGTGCTTGTTGATATTTCTGCTTTCAGTCCACAAATGCATGCTGAGCATGTTCTCTGTGTTTGGAGAGGGGGGCTGGGTGGACGTGGGCACAGGACAGGGTCCTCTCCCCCAAAGGCCAGTGATCAGAGTAGGGTCCTGGGGGAGAGGCCAGGCCGAGGGCCACATGCGCAGAGGCCAGGTGAGCAGAGGAATGGAAAAGAATGGAAGGCTGGAGGGGGTGGGGGGCTTGGACATCTGGGGGTACCTGGCTTCCCTCTGAGAGAATGGGGTTTTGGGAGGAGGGGTCCTCAGCCTAGGACCTGCAACGGGTAGCTTGGACTCACAGGTCCTCTGGAAGGCGACCCCAGGTGGAGGTACCAACAGGTGTGGCAGCCCAAGGGAGAGGGCCCATTGCCGGGCAGAGAGGGCACCGGGGGCCTCTGTCCAGTGTCCAAGGCACCGTGTTGACAATGTTATCCAGGACAGGGATGGCAGGTGTGTGTGTGGGGCTGTCTGGGCACCCGGCCTGGGTAGGAGGGGTCCTGGTGACCAGAGGCAGGTTTTATGAGGAAGGGAGGCAGCTTGCCTTTGGCCACCTGGCTTGAGATGCTTGACCAGGTTTCTGAAAATTGTCCCTGAGCTCTGCGGAGCATAGGTCGGTTCTGGAGGTACCCGAGGTGGGCTTCCAGGAATCCCTCTGAAGGACACAGGTATCAGGACTGGGCAGAGGAGGGGTCGCAGCAGAGTGCCCGGGGCTCTGAGCTGGGACAGCCCCTCAGAGATGGCCCAAAGTCGGGTCCTCGCACCCTGTGCTGACAGTCACTGTACGCAGGGCCACTGGGCGACCCGGACATCTCCCTGCGAGAAGCCTCACCCTTGCATCTCTCAGGTCTGCACAGGTGGGAGGCAGGCCTGCTGCCCCCTGGGACATGGCATTGCTTTTGGTTGCCTCTCTGTGTCTGTGTCTGTGTGTCCTCTTTCTTGGTCTCTCACCTGGGTGAGGGAGAGGAGTTCTGGAATGTTCCACCTGGTCTTCTGCATCGTCAGGAACCAGTGTGGGCCCTGCCCGGCCACTTCTCTGAGCCCTTCTGTGTTGCAGGCACAGAGCGGGGGCGGGGGGGCCTCATCTTCCAGGAGCTGCCCACCCAGAGTGTCCCGAGGAGTCTGGGATTTGTGATTCATTGAGTGCATGCCTGTCCCCGTCCTTGCACCATGGCCTGGCGGTGGCCTGCAGGTTTGAGGGCTGGCTCAGCTCTGGGGCTGCGCTGGGCTCTGGCCACATGAGAACCCCGGGCTCAGCCGCCCGCCCCCGCTGGCCACCACTTAGCCAATGTTCCTTGTTGCTTCAGAGATGTGCCCTTCCTTCTCCCTTTGGATTCATGTTTGTGGTCTGGGCCTTGAGCTGGGTAGCTGGGTGTTTCACAGGACAGAATGGTGCCCTGTGGGAGGCTCTGTCGGGTGTGACAGCCTGCACAGACCCCCAGATCACCCCAAGCCAGTCATGTCACCTTGGCCCCCTGATTTTTCTCCACACGTGGAGCAGTTCCTGTTTCAGGACCTTCCCATCTATCAGCGTGAGCTGAGATGCATTTACTTATTTATGAATGATAATAGAGGAGGCGTATTAATAACTTATGTGAACTCATTTTTCTCAGAATCTGATGGAAGAATTAGTTGATATTAAAAATGCTGTGATTTTTTTATTGTGATTACTTGTTCTTTTAAAGCAGAATGCATTTTAAACAGCTCGACAAACTGTCTAATTAACTACTGTGTTTACACAAAGAACAGGCCCTGAAAATGGGAGGTGCTGAACTCCAGAGTTAATGGGAACAGCAGAAGAGTTCTTGAGGAGATGTCAACCAAGGAAGTCACTTCCGCTTGGCAGTAAACCAGGCCGTGGGGTTGGATCAGGTTCGTTGAGTGTCCAACCAGGCGGCCACGAGGTTTGACTAGTTTCGATGTGAGCGTCCACACCCGGTGGCCATGGGGTTAAATCAGGTTGGGAGTGAGTGTCCACACCCAGGGGCTATGGGTTTGGATCAGGTTCGGTGTGAGTGTCCACACCCGGTGGCTGTGGGGTTGGATCAGGTTCGGTGAGCGTCCACACCCAGTGGCTGTGGGGTTGGATCAGGCTGGGGGTGAGCGTCCACACCCGGTGGCCGTGGGGTTGGATCAGGTTGGGGGTGAGCGTCCACACCCAGTGGCCGTGGGGTTGGATCAGGTTGGGGGTGAGCGTCCACACCCGGTGTCCATGGGATTGGATCAGTTCGGGGTGAGCGTCCACACCCGGCGTCCATGGGGTTGGATCAGGTTGGGGGTGAGCGTCCACACCTGGTGTCCATGAGTTTGGATCAGGTTCGGGGTGAGCATCCACACCCGGTGTCCATGAGTTTGGATCAAGTTCAGGGTGAGTGTCCACACTGGGTGGCTGGCCTGGCACGCTGACCTCCTGTGGATGACGTCACCATGTTGGGGAGAAATCTCTGACCTCCACAGTGGCCACCAGCATGAGCCTCTGCCTGCCGGGCACCCTCCTCAGCTCTGTGCTGGGGCTTCCTCCCACTTCAGGGGGATTTTGGGGTCTGGGATGAGGTGAGTCTCTGCCTTTTGTAGATTCTGCTGTCCCTTTTCTGGGGGATGCTGGGATTCCCTGCAAGGACACTTTCCCGCATGCTCCCGCTCTGATCTGGGGGACCTGCTCTCCACCAACCTCTCGGGGCCGGAGCATGTGGGCCGGGGCTGCCCCAACCCGCCTCCCTCCCGGGTCTCCGCGCAGAGAGCAAGGTTACGGAGACGGGGCCCTGTCCCCTCGCACACACGGGTCACCTCAGGTGCAGGCTGGTGCCTCCAAGTCCTAACTGCACAGTCAATACTGGGTGGGAGGATCTGGGTTAGATCTGCCAAAACTAAGTCCCCCCCCAAGTGCCGGTCCTCCACCTTCCTGTTCTCGGATCCTGAGCCCCCATCAGCACCTGTTACAGTTGAACCGTGGCCCCAGTTCCAGTGGTGGAGTCCTAGGACCTCAGGGTGGGACTGTATTTGGAGACGGGGTCTTTAAAGAGCTGGTTCGGTGAAACAAGGTTGTAGGGGTGGCCTTGATCCAATGTGACGTAAGAAGAGGAGATGGGGACACAGACACACACGGGGACAGGGTCCACGTGGCAAACGGGCCTCAGGAGGAGCCAGCCCCGCCAGGCCTGGGTCTCTGACTCCAGCCTCCAGGACCCCGAGACAACGCCGGTCTGTTGTGTGAGGCGCTGGGCCGTGGGGCTTTGTCACGGCGGCCCCAGTGAAGGAGGACATGCAGGTCTTCCCAGCAGCACACAGTGCCCCCCACCCCGAAGGTCTGCTCCCCCAGCCTCCGGGAGGGGACAGCAGTCTGACGTGCAGACCTGCGCGCGGCACAGAGAATAGGATCGTTTTAAACAAAGGAGCTGGACCTCCCCCGTCCTTCCGCTCCCTCACTCTGCCTCAGGGTCTTCATCCTCCTTGTGGGCACAGCCTCTTCTGCTCAGAAAGATCCAGAATGGGAAGAGTCTTCCATGGAGGACAAGTCTGTCAGACTGGACGCGTGCATCGGCTTCACGGGCTCCGATTCCCCTGGCACCGGAGACGCGGAAAGTTCTGGAGGGGGGTTTGCATCGGGCGCTGGGGTTGTGGGCCCTGAGGAAACACGGCGGGTCCTCCAGCTGGGGCCAGGACCGCTGTGCTCTGGAGAGAGACGCTGAGCGTCAGGGCCCGTGGGGCTGGGAGGGGGGCCGTGCGTCCACTGCGAGCACACGAGAGGCCAGGTGTGGGCATCACAGCCCCCGGGCCCGGTGGGAAGCCCACCACCTCCAGGTGAGCCCCCATTGTGGGTCCCACAGGAAGACCCCGCTGACCCTGGGCATCACAGACAGGAAACCAGACGGGGACACGGGGCTTGGCTCACAGGGCAAGAGCCGGTTTAATTCCTGCTGATTGAATTTCACCTTGCAAGGGGATCTAACATGGAATCTAAACTTTAATTCCTCCTTAAAATTTTTGTAAGGGGAGAGGGCTCACATTCAGATTCGGGACATCTCTGTGGCTGCCGTTTTATGGCTGGAGCGTCCGGGGCATTTTTGCGGCAGAACCTCTGTGAGCCGTGTTGGACAAGCACCGGGCACAACTCAGAAAAAGACTGAAATCAAATCCTCAGCGTTCTGGGACTTGACCGGTCATGATGCGGATCTGTTCCGGGGCATCTGCCCCCGGGGTCCGGCCCCAGGGCACGGGAGGGGCAGCCCCCCAGCTCACAGCCCGATGGCCGGCTCCATGGTGGGAGCCGCGGAGCCTCAGGGCAGGAGGCAACCGTGTGTGGGACCCCACGTCTCCTTCCAGGCGCCCGCAGGACCCGCTGCTCACTGCCCAGGAGAGGTGGGACTTTCTGACCAGGACGCACTTGCCGGGTCTGCCCTCGGCCTCCCTCCCGCAGGAGATGGGCTCCCTCCCGGCTAAGTCTCCGTGACTCGGAGGCAGCTCAGGTGGGGCCAGGGCACAGGCTCGGGAGCGCCAGGTGTGGTGGCGAGGGAGTGAGCCGCCCACGCGGTATACGGGGTGGAAGGTCCCCAAGGAGCCTCCTTCCTCCAAGGCTGGAGGCAGAGCCCAGAACTGGGGTCTCCTCCGGGTGGGGTGCGGTCCAGGGGCTAGCAGACCAACGAGGGCCAGGGGCTTGGCCTGACGGAGGAGGGGGTGGAGGGCAGATGCTGCAGCCTCGTGGGGTGAGCGGGAAGTGGCCTCCCCCAGACACAGCACCTGGTTCCCCCAGTGAAGGTGAAGGTGGGTGTGTGGAGGTTTGCAGACCACAGACTAAGGGCTCCAGCGAAACAGTGGGCATCTGGGGGCAGGGAGGGAACACATGTGGGGAGGGGTGTTGTGCATTACCCAGGAAGGTGCTGGCCGCCCTCCAGGACCTCTGCGCACCACGGCCAACAGAGGGGCCGCCTGTCCCCTGAGCTGCGGGGGTCTCGGGGGAGAGGGGGCCACCAAACAAGCGACAGAGCGCGAGTGGATGGTGGGTGGAGGACAGAGGTGGGGAGACCGAGGGCGAGGGCCCAGGGTGGTGGTGCGTGGCTCCTCTCCAGAGGCTAGGGAAGGCCCAAGGGGGACGATGGGCTAAGGGGGACGATGGGCCGAGGGGGACGATGGGCTGAGAGGTGATGATGGGCTGAGGGGGACGATGGACTGAGGGGCGATGATGGGCCGAGCGAGATGCATGGTCCGGAGTAGGAGCGACCCTGGAGGCACATCATGGTTTCCAGACTTTCCTTCTCTGCTCCCCCTAGGGCAGCAAGCCGCACCCAACCCGGCCTCCAACACAGCACCCCAGGGCTTGTCCGTCAGAACCCTCTGTCCAGCCCTGCCTGCCGGGAACTTCCCGGGGCCCAGGCACTTCCTTCTTTCATGGTTCTGCTGGAAGTTGCCATTCTCCTTTGTGGACTCTCAGACACACACCTGTTGTGCGGCATCTGAAGGGCCCCCCACCTGTCGCGGCTGGACTTCCTGCAGGCCCAGCCCCCCTCCCTCATCTGCAGCTGGACTGGAACCTGCACCGCACGGCAAGGCTGTGCCGCTCTGTTCCGGTGCGTTCTACCAGGGCTCCGCTCCCCGTCTGCACGGAGACCCCTGGGATGCACGGTGTGTGGCCGCCCCCACCCCCTGGCCAGTGCCTGGTGGTTCCTGGGGCCTAGAGGGACGTGCCAGCCAGCGCTGCAGACCAGGACCACGTGTGTCCACGTCTGTGGGCAGACCCCTGCAGGAAGAGCTGGAGATTCTGACTCTGGGGGGCCTGTCCCTCCATTCATCAGGGAGGCCTGAGCCTTCTCTCTGGCCTGTGGTCAGGGCTTCAGCAACAAGGAGACTGGCCTGGGGCAAAGTGTGGGGGGCATCGGGGATGCTTAGGTGTTGGGATTCTGATCTTGCTTCTTTCTGCACAGGGACTTCCAGTCCCCGCTGGCTGGGTCCCAACCTCTCCGTTCGACCCCGTCCAGATCCGAGCGCAGGACCGTCATGTGGCTCACGTGGCCAGCATGTTCCCCACGGATGCGCTGGGCAGACTTCTTGGTGGGCAGCCCAGAGCAGTGAAGATGGTGTCTTCCCTGCAGAGGTCACCATGGGAGGAGGCCACGGAGCATTGTGAGATGGTGGCCGTGTGGCTCCACGTGTTGGGGGGTCCCCGGCAGTGAGGGCAGGCTACGGACAGTCTGTGCACACACACCTGGAGAACCTGGTTCCGCTTTGGAGCAGTGTGGGAGGGGGAGGGCACTTGGAAGGGTGGTTCTCACATGTCTCCATCCGTCAGGATTTCCGAAGCAAAGACACCGTGGACGGGGGCTTCAGACAGATGCCTTCATTCTCACCCTCTGGAGGCTGAAGTCCAAGCTCACGGCGCCACAGCCCTGCTGTCTGGTGAGGCCTGCTCCCCAGCGGGCAGCTGCCCCCTCGCTGTGTCCTCCTGCGACAGAAGGGGCGCGATTGCTCAGGGCCTCCAACACCAGCGCCGTGCGTGGTAACGCTTCCACATTCGCATTTGGGGAGGGGGACGCGGGCACTCAGACTGCAGCTACACCCTCCACCCTTTCTCTCCCTTCATTTCCCAGCTGGGCGTCCGAGTCCCGGAGGGGCCAGTGGCTTCCCCACGAGACCCACGGGTCCTGACCTGAGTCAGCTCGCATCCTCTGTGGCACCAGACCAGCGTCTTCTCCGTGGGGAGGGGACCCACTCCTTGAACGGGCTGCAATCCAGCAGGAGCATGCAGGACCCCAAGCTGGGACCCTCGCCGCCATGTGCATGCGAGGAGGTTAGCAGTTTCACCTAGGCACAGGATATTTTTATTAGTAGACCTCAACTTTGACTTGTTCCTGATTTTAAAGCACGCTTTTATTATAAAACTAAAAAAAAAAAGCTCATTATAGAGGGTCTGGAAAACACTGAAAGACACAAAGAAGAAAATTAAAAATAAATCATCCATAACTTGGCTGCGCAGACACAAAATTCCTGTTCATTTTTTTGATGTATTTCCTACCAAAGTTGTATCTTTTTGAGATTGTTATGTAGAGAGCTCAGGAGTCATGTCCCATGCCTACCCCATCCTTAAAATAGCTGATTCCTAATTAAAAGCTTTTTTCGTTATCATGAGTAATATATTGTAGTCAGATTTGCCTGTGTGGATTGTGTATTCTTTCGTGATGCTACGAATACAAATGAATCTCATCCGTCTATTGTCTTCCAATTAGAACAAAACACAGACGCATCCAGGGGCTGTGTGTTGGCAGGAGGGCGTGACCGCGAGCCCCTGGGAGATGGGGGGCCCCAGAGCGGGAGACATGGAGACGAGAGCAGGCCGCCGTGTCCAAGCGTCTGGTTGGGATCCAAGGGTGCTGCGTGGGGAAGCCTCTAGAAAAGCCGCGTTCATTATTGACGCGGGGGCCGTCAAGGAGAGAGCCCCACCAGCCCGAGACTACTTGCCGGCCCCTTGGTGGATGGGGCCCCAGAGCCTGCCCACTATAAGCCTCAGGGGCGCCTGGCGTGGGCACTTGTCAGCTCCTAGGCTTACCCGAGCTTCCAGCGTTGTGGGGAAAGTGTGCCCACTCAGGAGGTGCTTCACTGAGGCAGCCTGGCTGCCTACCTTCTGGCCGAGCAGAGAAACACTCGCCTCTGGACAGTCCCTGCCTCCATAGCCTACTCCCAGCACATCACGTGGCCAGGCTGGCCAGTGTGGCGGTCAGGGGGGACGGAGCAGCTGAGGGTCAGCAGAAAAGGGGGTTAGCCAGCGGCGGGCGGGCAGAGTTTGGTGGAGGGGCTGGGCCGAGAGGGGGCCTGGCGCGGGGGTCCAGAGCGTGGCCTGTGGTGCTCTGGCCCAGGACCGGCTTGCTGCCCCTCCCATGGGAAAGACTTGATGTGATCCCTGGTCATGCAGTTTAATCTTTTAGCGAGTAATGGCCACATCAGAAAAGATTACCTTAACAATTTCCAACAACAGCAACAACACCACTTATAAAAACATCTGAAGCAAGAAATGCTTAGGACAAAGTAAGCACAGTGTGTAAAAGGCCCCTCCAAAGCCCTGATGAGAGATTTAAAACTAAATACCTATGTGGAAGGACGTGTTTGTGGGTCAGAAGACGAATGTCCACAGCTTAACCCACGGGTCTGTAGAGTCCGTGTAATCCCAAATAAAATCCCAGAAGACCCTTTATTGAGTTGACAGGCTGATTCTAAAATTTATGCAGAAATACTAAGGTTGAAATAGCTTAAACATTTTGGAAATAAGAAACAACGTTGGAGGATTTCTGTTTCCCAATTTCAAGATTTACCGTAAAACACTGTGGACAAGACAGCATCATATGAGCAGAAGGAAAGGAAGATGGATAGAGCAGAACAGAGAAGCCAGGAATGGACGTCTTCATGGAAACACTACGAATTTTAATCCTACTCCATACTGTGCACAAGCTTTGGTGGAAAATGGGTTGTAGATGAAATGAAAGTATAGAATCACTAGAAGAAAACATGTGGACACAGTCTTTGTCACCTTGGTGTAGGCAGATGTTTCTTTTTTTTTTTTTAAAGATTTTATTTTTATTTATTTGAGAGAGAGAGAGAATGAGAGACAGAGAGCATGAGAGGGAGAAGCAGACTCCCCGCTGAGCAGGGACCCCGATGCGGGACTCGATCCCGGGACTCCAGGATCATGACCTGAGCCGAAGGCAGCCGCCCAACCAACTGAGCCACCCAGGCGCCCCTAGGCAGACGTTTCTTACATAAACAACAACAACAAAAAGCCACGAAAGAAGAAAAAAATCAATACATTGCACTTTATCAAAATTAAAAATGTTCCTTATTTGAAAGTCACTGTTAAGAACACCACAAGGCATGCCACGAAGTAGCAGCGAGTATTTGCCATCCGTATGTCTCTGAAGAGACTTTCATCCAGAATAGAAAGAGCTGGTAGAACTCAACAATATTTTAAAGAATAAACATCGTTACAATGTCTATGTTACCCAGAGCAATCTATATCTTCAATGCCATCCTGATCAAAATTTCAATGACATTTTTCAAAGTGCTGGAACAAATAATTCTAAAATTTGTATGGAATCAGAAAAGACCCCAGATCGCCAAGGAAATGTTGAAAAAGAAGAAGCTATATTACAAAGCTGTGATCACCAAGACAGCTTGGTACTGGCACAAAAACAGACATGTAAACCAATGGAGCAGAATAGAGAGCCCAGATATGGACCCTCAACTCTATGGTCAAATAATCTTCGACAAAGCAGGAAAAAACATGCAATGGAAAAAAGAGAGTCTCTTAATAAATGATGCTGGGAAAATTGGACAGCTATATACAGAAGGATGAAACTCGACCATTCTCTAACACCATACACAAAGATAAACTCAAAATGGATGAAAGACCTCAATATGAGACGGAATCCATCAAAATCCTAGAGGAGAACATAGGCAGTAACCTCTTCGACATCGGCCACAGAAACTTCTGTCAAGATACATCTCCAAAGGCTAGTGAAACAAAAGCAAAAATGAACTTTTGGGACTTCATCAAGATAAAAGCTTCTGCACAGCAAAGGAAATAGTCAACAAAACAAAGAGGCAACCCACAGAATGGGAGAAGGTATTTGCAAATGACACTATAGATAAATGGCCGGTATCCAAGATCTATAAAGAACTTCTCAAACTCAACACCCAAAAAACAAATAATCAAGTAAAAAAATGGGCAGAAGACATGAACAGACACTTCTCCAAAGAAGACATACAAATGGCTAACAGACACATGAAAAAATATTCATCATCATTAGCCATCAGGGAAATTCAAATCAAAACCACATTGAGAGACCACCTTACACCAGTTAGAATGGCAAAAATGGACAGGGAAAGAAACAACAAATGTTGGAGAGGTTGTGGAGAAAGGGGAACCCTCTTACACTGTTGGTGGGAATGCAAGTTGGTACAGCCACTCTGGTAAACAGTGTGGAGGTGCCTCAAAAATTTAAAAATAGAGCTACCCTATGACCCAGCAATTGCCCTCCTGGGTATTTACCCCAAAGACACAGATGTAGTGAAAAGAAGGGCCATATGCACCCTAATGCTCATAGCAGCAATGTCTGCAATAGCCAAACTCTGGAAAGAGCTGAGATGCCCTTCAACTGATGAATGGATAAAGTAGATGCGGTCCATATATACAATGGGATATTACTCAGCCGTCAGAAAGGATGAATACCCAACTTTTACATCAACACGGATGGGACTGGAGGAGATTATGCTAAGTGAAATAATTCAAGCAGAGAAAGTCAATTATCATATGGTTTCACTCATTTGTGGAACATAAGGATTAGTGTGGAGGACATTAGGAGAAGGAAGGGAAAAATGAAGGGGGGAAATCGGAGGGGGAGATGAACCATGAGAGACTATGGACCTGAGAAACAAACAGGGTTTTAGAGGGGAGGGGGGTGGGAGGATGGGTTAGCCTGGTGATGGGTATTAAGGAGGGCACGTACTGCATGGAGCACTGGGGTTATACGAAAACAATAAATCGTGGATCACTACATCAAAAAAAAATTATATCAATTTACATTCCCAGAAGCAGTAGTGTTTGAGAGGACCTGTTTCTCCATACTCTTGCCGACAAAAGCTGTTATGTTATAAAATGATGACAATCTGATCAGGAAAAAGTGATGCCTTATTGTTGTTTTAATCCATTTCTTTAACTATGAGTAGCATAATACATCTTTTAATATGTTTATTGGCCAAAAAAAGCAAAAAATAAAAAAGATCAAAACTTTTTTTTTTTAAGATTTTTTTAATTTATCTATTTGAGAGAGAGAGAGAGTGAGAGAGAGAGCGCAAGAGGGGGTAGGGTTAGAGGGAGAAGCAGACTCCCTGCTGAGCAGGGAGCCCGATGCGGGACTCAATCCCGGGACTCCAGGATCATGACCTGAGCCGAAGGCAGTCGCTTAACCAACTAAGCCACCCAGGCGCCCAAAGATCAAAACTTTGAAACAGACTCTTCAAGAGAATGTTTGTGATAAATGTTAGCGAAAGCAAGAAGAGGTGTCACCAAGTTGTGCATCAGATAGCACAAAGCCACGCCGCGAGGAGCCACGGCTACAAGACCAGACCAAGCGCGGAGAAGAAAGCCATGCCTTGTTGGTAGGAATGCACGGTGACCCAGCTTTAGAGAACAATCGGCATTTTCTTGGAAAGTTAGATGTGTATGTAGCGCACAGCCCCGCAGCGCCATTCTAATTGCCTGTGAGCGCCATGGCCCGGGCTGGACCTGCAGACCACCCGTGAGGCCGATCCTGGTGGAGGGCATGGGTGTGGTGCTGTGTGTAGTGTGTTTCTATTCTGAACGTGGAACATGTGAGCCCTGACTCAGAATGAAGAATCATGAGCCGCTGGGACACCAAGGACACGGGACACAGAGGTGTCCTGTGTGAGTCTCTGTACTGAATCCGATGGACAGTGACAGAGCAGGAGGGAGCCGGCCCTGAGCAGCCAGGGTGCCTGGGGACGGGCTCCGGAACAGCTCTGTAGGCCGGGTGTGGGGTCCACATTTGGCAAAAGCCATGAAACTGAACTCTTAAAATGGGTGCATATTGTGTATTTTATCAATTATACCTCAATTAAGTGGGAATAAAATGATCTGGAAATAAGTATAAGGAATTGACAAATGATTTGTGCCATACCATGCAGTGGGATGCACACACACACACACACAGAATACACAGAATACACACATAAGCATGTGCACGTTACACACGTAACTACACACACACCTGTGTGTGCATGCATTCCTGCACACGCACATTATAAAGGGAATAAATAAGGATATATTTATATATTATGTGGGTTTATGTATTTAAAGGGAAAACCGCACAGTTGGATTGACCAATGATTGATTGGCATTGATCGGTGTTGCTGTGGCAGCTGCTAGAGAGCGAGGCTGCATTCAGCCTGCCTTCACGTTTCCTGCAGCTCAGGTCAGTGACCCTGCAGGTGAGCCACCTGGGTGGGGAGATCGGCTTTTTGGCTCTGACACAGGAACATGGGGTCACCACGGGCATCTCTCCAGACCCCAGCCAAGGAAGGCAGGTCCACGCCCTTTCCTGGTCTCAGAGCACTTTGCCGTTCTTCATGTTACCATTGCAAAGACGTGTAGATTGGGTCCAAGGATGTGGGTCCTTGCTTTGTGTCTACACCCACCGAAGAAACCACTGCTTGTGGGGAGGGTGTTTGGTGGCTTCTAATTCCCTCTTTCCCACACGCTTTGTTTGCACACTGCTCTCTCCCCCTCACCTCCTAGCCTGAGCACATTTGTAAAACAAGCCATTCTCTTCCCAGGAAGAAGGCACACCATCTGTCTGCCTAGTCTCTAGAAACATCTGAAAACCTCAGTAGGATCTAACGGTGCCGGCTCCAAGTGGTTTAGTTTTCTCAGGAGATGGGAAATAGGCCGATATCTTTCTGATAGACTCTGACCTTCATGGGTTATTTCAGGAACTCAGGAAAAGAGGAATTTCCTGCGGGGTGAAGGGCCTGGGTACAGCTGTAGTCATTCTGGGAAACACCCACTCACCTGCCTGAATGCCAGGGAACTGTGACACAATGAGGGTGGGGCCTCAGCTCCATGGGTCCAGCTCCTTGGGCCTCAGCTCTTTGGATCTCACCTTCTTGGGTCTCAGCTCCTTGTTCTCATCTCCTCGGGTCTCAGCTTCCTGGACCTCAGCCCCTTGGGCCTCAGCTCTTTGGGCCTCAGCTCCATGGATCTCAGCTCCTTGGGCCTCAGCCCCTTGGATCTCACCTTCTTGGGCCTCAGCTCGTTAGGCCTCAGCTCCTTGGATCTCAGCTCCTTGGGCCTCAGCTCCTAGTTCTCAGCTCCTTGGATCTCAGCCCCTGGGATTTTACCTCTTTGGGCCTCAGTTCCTTGGGTCTCAGCCCCTGGGATCTCACCTACTTAGGCCTCAGCTCCTAGTTCTCAGCTCCTTGGATCTCATATCCCTGGACCTCAACTCCATGGGCCTCAGCCCCATGGGTCTTAGCAACTAGGGTCTCAATCCCTTGGGTCTCAGATCTTGGGCCTTAGCTCCTTGGATCTCATCTCTTTGGACCTCAGCCCCTTGGTCTCAGCCCAGTGGGTCTCAGCCCCTTGGGTCTTAGCTCCTTGGGCCTCAGCTTCTTGGGCCTCAGCCCCTTGGATCTTAGCTCCTTGGGTCTCAGCTCCTTGGGCCTCAGCCCCTGGGATCTCACCTTCCTGGGCCTCAGCTCCTTGGGCCTCAGTTCCTTGGATTTCACCTTCTTGGGTCTCAGCTCCTAGTTCTCATCTCCTTGGGTCTCACCTCCTTGGGCCTCAGCCCAAGGTTGCCAACCCCTTGGGTTTCAGCTCCTAGTTGTTAGCTCTTTGGGTCTCAGCTCCTAGTTGTTAGCTCTTTGGGTCTCATCTCCTAGTTCTCATCTCCTTGGGTTTCGGCTCCTTGGGTCTCAGCTCCCAGGGTCTTAGCTCACTGGGTCTTAGCTCCTTGGGCCTTAGTTTCTTGGGTCTCAGTTCCTTGGGTCTCAGCTCCCTGGGCCTCAGCCCAATGGTTGTCAACTCCTTGGATCTCAGCTCCTTGGATCTCACCTGCTTGGGTCTCAGCTCCTAGTTCTCATCTCCTTTGGTCTCAGCTTTCTGGACCTCAGCCCCTTGGGCCTCAGCTCTTTGGGCCTCAGCTCCTTGGGTCTCAGCTACTTGGATCTCACCTCCCTGGACCTCAGACCCTTGGATCTCAGCCCCTTGGATCTCAGCTCCTTTGGTCTCAGGTCCTTTGGTTTCAGCTCCTTGGGTCTCAGCCCCTTGGATCTCAGCTCCTTTGGTCTCAGCTCCTTGGATCTTTGCTCCCTGGGCCTCAGCTCCTTGGGCCTCAGTCCCTTCAGCCTCAGCTCTGTGGGCTGTTGTCGCCTCCATATCCCAACGGGTCACTCAAGAAACCACAGGGACAGGGGCAGACCAAGTAGTGAATGCCCTGTTATTCAGGAGGCCTTCCAAGGTGCTGTCCACACTGAGTGGTTAACCTTAATACATAAAGAGTTTTTTACAAACACTAAGGAAAGGACAAACCTGCTCAAAGGAAGCATGAGTGCATGGCATGAAGTCAGTTCATTTCTCAGAGGAATACACATTGTAGACACAAGAACATCTCCAGTTTCAGGTGCAAGTAGGGGCCTTACATTTTGTTGTCCCCACTGGAACAGTGAAGGTGGGACAAGGGAGGGGACAGCACTGTCCACTCAGAGGGCATCTGGACACTGGGGAAGCGACAGGGTTATGTTCTGGCCCCGTTGACTTGACCACATCTTTCTCTGCTTCCTTCATTTTTTCTTTTTGTGAGTGTGCACTGTTGGATTGTGGGTAGATGAGCGCACTTGCTGCTGGTGTCCATGGCATGGTTTTGACAGAGTGCCATTTGGCATCCGGAAATATGCGCCAGGAGCCAGCAATCCCATCACCGGGGGTCCTGCTGCATGTTCACTGATTTTGCACCAGACCTCTGTCACTCCTGACAAATGCCCGACCCCCCTGCCCCGTCGGGTCAGGGACCCCCATGTAAGCCTGGGAGGGATCACCTTCCTTGTGTTCGTGGGCATCGGAGGTGGGCCCCACCCTGTACCCCTCAAAACCTGGGCCACGTCTCACGTTCCGCTGGCGGATGTGGAGGCCCTGGGTCTCAGGCATCCTCATGTCTGGGCCACGGGGCTTTGCTGTTTGAGCAATGTGAGTACTCCTGAGATCATGTGTAATTTGGGGGAGCCCTTCCTAGAAAATTCCGTGATGTTTATGCACAAAACTGCACATAATTTGAGAGTATTCACAGACCCCGCCCCCCAAAGCAAGGAAATCCAGGCCCATGGCTTCTGAAATCACTTTGCCTCTTCTTGTGTTTTGTTGGAAGAAAGAATGAACACCCGGGGGGCTGTGGGCACACGCACTTTACACACAGGGGCGTGGGCCATGCTCAGGGATGTGGGAGAATGTTTCCATTTGCTGCTCTCGCTAACGCATTCCACAGTGGTGTAGTTTCACACGTGCAAGGGAGGGCACCCTGACTTCACTTCGCTGGATTCGGTAAGTTCATGCAGGGGTAAGCCAGAAGCTTCCTGCTGAAGCAGCGTCACAGGAAGTAGGAGCCGCTCGGGTGGAGGGTGGGGCAGCCTCAAGACGCTCCTGCAGGCGGCTCTGCGGGAGACGTGGAGTCTGGAACTTGCTGTGCCCGCCTGGGTCGCGTGCGTCCTCTCTGCCAGGAAGCCCTCCCTCCTCCCCTCAGAGGTGACAGCACACAAGGGCGTCGGACACCTGGCTCTGCTCCCGCTCTGCACGGCCTCTGGAATAACTGTCTCCAGCCAGTGAGTTTGCTGCTGCCACCTTCCCAGCAGCAGGGGAGGCCTGGGGCTCAGCCTCCGCCGGGCAAGGGCCAAGCAGAGGCTGGGGAGGGGCGCGGACATGCCCACGTCTTGCGGTGGACACCCCTTGGCCATGGGCTGACTCCTCGTTTCTCTCTCTCTGCCTGGTGACCGAGGCCGGGGGCGTCCTGTATGCCGTCGGGGGCTGACGAGGCCCACGTTTGATTTCTGGTCTTCCACCTGTATCTCGTTCCATGTCCCATCCTCGAGGGAGGTGGGGCAGGGGCTCCGGGTGCCTCTGCCCACCCCACCCCGAGCCCCAGAGGGGGGTGCCCAGGTGGGCAGGTGCAGGGGAACAGGCCCCAATCTCCTCACGGAGCCATAGAGGTGGCCCGTGTTTCTGTTTGCTGTTGGTTGTTTCAGAACTTAGACGGCTCAGGACACACGGGCCATCAGCCACTTCTTCATCAGTTTAATACGTCTCCTAAATCTAACGTGCTCCTTTTGAGGGCAGTTCTGAGACTGGCATCAAGGACTGTTCTGGCCGCCACCCAGGGGGTGATTAGCCGGCCCGCAGTGCACGTGCCTGGCGGTGGTCAGAGCCGCAGGGGGGCTGGGCCCCCGTGGGGCGTCAAGGCCTCACAGCTTCCGTGGCTGCTTCCCGGGGCGGTGGGGAGTAGGGGCTGCACACAGGGCCGCTTCGGAGCCCGGCACGTGTCTGGGCTGCCCTGTGGCAGCGGAGAAGCCTTGGCCCTCAGGGAATTCCGTTAGCAGCCACGGGATGGACCGGGGATGTGACCGTCACAGGGACACGTCAGTGCTGGTGAGGGGAGTTTGAGCCATGCAGCAGGCAGGCTGTGCAGTCAGGGATGGCTCCCTGGAAGAGGTAGTATCGTGCTGAGCCGGGGGCGTTTGCGGGGAGGAGAAGGCTGGGATGATGGTTTGGATGGAGCGTGGAGGTGGGGAGCCACAGGGCCTGGGGAGGCCCCCTGGCCTCGGAAGGGCTTGCTGGGGACACTGATGCTTTAGAGCTGGGGCCCGGCCTCGGGTCAACGGCACAACCCAGGGTGGGCTGGGCCCCTGCTGTACTTTCGTTTGCTGGAAAGTGGCAGAGGCGTCAAAGAGTGCCTGTGGCCAGGAGCCCTTGAGGTCCACGGAAGAGGGGACGCAGGCAGCAGGAGCGGCTAAATGAGGTGTTGCCAGCCCATTCTTGTCCTCCCTGGGCCCGGTGGGGCCGGGGGCGCGGGCCGGGGTCTGGATACCTCGTCTCTACTGTGCCCGCCTGGGGCTGAGCTCCCGTGCTGTCAGATGGCTCGCTCGGCGGCCTCCTCGGCTGCTCCTGGCTCTCTGGGGGCCACGGCTGGCGCTGCACCCCGGCCATGGGCACATTTCTCAACAGACGGAGCCGGCGTTGATGAGCACAGCTCTCGGGCCCACGAGGGCAATCTTGGTTAGAAACTCCGGGACCTAGAGTCTCCGAAGCATCTGTAGATAATAGAATCCCAATGATTAATTTCCCATAAGGAGCTCTGTAAAGAAGTCCCCTTGCTCTGTAAATGGAGCATGCAGGAAACGTGGCCAGTTTTACAAAGTTTTAAAGTTCTTAATTCCGAGTAGCATCGCGGTCATGGGTAATATATGTACCAGGAGCCTCTGGCCGACCCAAGTCTGGACGTCCCCGGGGCCGTGCGGATATTGCTGAATAAGTGGTCTTTAGCAGCGATGCCGGAAAGTTCCATTTCTGCGGGCCAGGCTGTGCGTCCCGTCTTCCCTCCTGCCCCTGCCCCACGCCTGGCCCATGGCTGATGTGTCCCTGGGGCCGTGTGCACACCTCCCCTGTGCTTCCTTGCAGACACCCCAGGTGGCCCGCGGGGCCAGGCACAGCCCGGGCTTGCACCTGCAGGCTCCCCCCTGGGTTTGAGGCTGGGGTTCTCCTCACGCCCCGCTGAGACCCGCAGAACCCAGGCCTCTCGAGGTGTATGTCTGCACGTGCCTGGGCACGGTCAGCCCACGCTGCCCGCGGCAACAGGGATGCAAGTGAATTCTGCCTCCAGGGACTGAGCTTCACAGACTGACTGCAATCACCAGTGTGTTCAGATTTGTTGACTTTAAAAAGAATAAAAAAAGGACCATTGCAAAGGGCAAGGTGTGGAGCTACAGGTCAAGACCCCTTGCCCCAGGGAGAGTCTGCTGCCCCAGCTGGGTCCTCCAGGAAGCCAGCTCCTCAAGCACACTGGGCAGTCAGACTGATGGTGGGAGGTATTTGCACAAATACTCTTCAACCTGTGATCTTGAGTCCCCAGGAAGTGGCCCCGTGAGGACAGGTGCCCAGGGCCAGGAGCAGCCCTCAACACCAAACGAGGGGGCCCCAGGCAGGACTCGTAGATGCTGTGAGCCCTGGCTTGGGGAGGGGGTGAGCGTGCAGCCCCCACCTCTCACAGTGGCTGTGCCCATGGAGGTGACATGCCTGGGATGGACCCGGAGTGGCAGCCCTGCAAAGGAGGCCCAGGGCAGGGCAGGCCGTCTGCTGGGTGCGTGGTCTCCACGATTGCTCGCTCCCCCCAGGCCCCCACCTTGGAGAGGAGCCTGGGGGCTGCTGGGGTGTGAATGAGGTACTGGGGTACCTTGTGCCCAGTAAGTCCTGGAAACCTTTACTTTCACAGCAAGGAGCAGAGGAGGAAACACTGAAGCCACGGGAAGCCTGCGCTTTTCGTCGTGGCCGGATTTTGCCTTTATAGAACCAGAGAGCGAAAATCGTGGGCTTGGTGGGCAGTGGGGTCTCCACGGTAATTCTCTGCCGTTGTGGCCCCAGAGCAGGCAGAGACTGTACGCGAATGGTGCAGGTGAGCGCCCACAGAGCTTCATCTGTAAAAACTGCAGCAGGCAGGGTTTGGTCCGGGGTGTGCTTTGCTGGGTGCGCCCCCCCCCCCCCCCGCAGGTCCTCTGAGCAGGAACGAGCTGGTGCGGAACCGTGGGAGCTGCTATTAGACGAGCTGCGCGCACCTGGGCGGGCCTGGCCAGGCTGGGTCAGCAGCACTCTCCATCCTGGTGCAGCTCTGGCGAGTCTCCGGGCCGGGGGCTTTGATCTGTGCCCCCCGCCAACACACGGGAGGGCAGAGGGCCTCAGGCCAGCGTTCGCAGCCCCAGCTGAGGGACACACGTCCCTTCTGCTCGTGTCTCTGGGCCGAGACCGTTCACGGGAACAGGCTCTGGGAGGGGGCACACGCCCCCACGAGTGCAGGAGGACAGCGGGAAGGGGCAGTGCCGTGTCCCCACGGGAGCCCCACGGGGTGGCAACGGTAACATGTGGGGGAAAGAGCGCGACCTCCCTGGGGCTCTCCTACGAGGAAACCAGAAGTGACGCGGCCGCCACTGTCTCTCAGTTCCATTCCGTTCACCCCGTGAGCATCCGTGGAGGACCTACTGTGCGCTCTTGGGCGTGCGGGTGGGCTGGCCCAGCTTTGCCCCTGGGAGGGGACAGGTCGCAGGGCACGTCCACTCCAGCACGCGCACCCCTTGGCAGCCCCCTCGGCAAGGGAAGTCGTCACCAGCAGGAGGGGGGAGGGGACACCGCCTCCTGCATGTAGGGGCTGGTGGAGCGCCTGGGACGAGCTCCCAAGGGCCAGACAGGCACTGAGTCTCACTCGGAGTGTGCCGACAGCGAAAGCCCGCGTCTGTGTCCTCTTAACATCTTGAGGACACGCGCGGATTTCCCCAACATGTTTTATAAAATATGCATTTGATTATGCCGAGAATGGTTCTCGCTTATAGGCATTGTGTGATGTATTTATTTGCATCTTGTTATTGCACATACGAAGATTATCATGAATCTGTCCCTTAGGAGCCCGGAGATACCAGGGGGCTGCGTGTTGTCAGCCTCAGTTATTACCACGTCGTCAGTAAACATCGCCGGGAATCCACGGGGCGGTGCCTGGAACGGGCTCACTGGCCGAGGTGCAGGTGCCCGTTCGGGAGGATGAGGCTGGTTTCGTGTCTTCGGCGTGCGTTCTCCTGGGGACTCGGCCGCTCACGGCCCCCACCTTCCTCGGGGACGGGGTGACCCTCCCCAGCAACAGCAGGAGGAGATCGTTCCCGCACTTTGCTGCCTGGTGAGCGGGTTCTTCCTTCAGAATTATTTTAGTAGAGTTGGCTACTGTTGTGGACGTGAACAGTGTTTCTGTTTGTTACTGGCTCCTGTCCCCGCGGGAGGAAGGTGTGAGCCGCACTCGCGGCCCCGGGAGTGGGACACGCGGACGCCGTGTGCTCACGGACTTCAGGGGTGCTGGCAGAGAGTGCAGCTCAGGCCGCACACAGGCCACCCCTCACCCCTGCCCACCCAGTGCCCGCGAGCTCAGAGCTCAGCAGCCCCGAGAGCTTGCACCACACCCGAGTGAGGGTGTTTGGGTGGAGGCCGTGCAGAGCGGGCTGGGTCGTGTGCTTTCTTGCTCCCAGTCCGAACGTGGTCCCTCTCTCCTGTGCCTGCAACTTCTGGGTCCAGCTGGGACGCTGCCCTTCCTGAGGACCAGCGGGCAGCACTCTCCCTGGGCGTGGCTCTTCCCCTTCTAGCCTTGGAGGCTTGCCTGGGCGGGTGGGTTCCCAGCCCTGCATCCTCCTCCCCAGTGCCGTGTGGACTTGGAGAGCGTGTGAGGTCTGCCCTGGTGTCCCGGTGGGCGCGGGGTCACCCTGATAACCTGGATGACTGCCTGTGTGTTTGCAGCCATGGTCCTTGGCATCCCCATGCATGGCACAAGCGTGAACTTTGCCCCTTCAGCTGGACCGTCCGCATGGACACGGACGCACTTGGAAAAAGCAGCTCGGGTCTGGTGAGTGGAAGAGCACAGACCACAGCTCTCCCCTGCCTCTCCGTCACTGTATGTCAGTGTCCACTTCTCTGCTCATCTGTCCACGGGCCCAGGTGCACAGGAAAGGGCAAGCATTGAAGATTCAACTTTGAAGCCTGTTTTAACCGACAGTCTCTGCATCTTGGGTCCTGCCTGATGGTCGGCTTCTGGGAGGAAAGGGGTCCAGCTCACAGCCCTGGACTCTGCAGGGGCAGAGCGGTCTCTTCTGCAGTGAGGTTTTGGGTTAAAGTTGGAGGAATTCAAAATAGGGAGTGAGCAGCTGTGACCCATGAAGGCCTATTTTGCATGTCACTGGTCCCCCCCCATTTGGGGCACAAGGTGGGGAGCATCAGAAGCCTCCCACAGTGGCTGAAACACCTGGGCCACTTCAGGTAGACCCAGCGTCACGCAGACTCCTTCCCCAAGCGGCGCCAGCCTTGGACGGACAGCAGCTCCCATCGCCAGGATGATGGTGCCAAGACGAGTGTGGGGAGTACTTGGCCCTGGGTCAGTCCCCAGGGTGTGCTCCCAACTGCCCGTGCATAGGCTGTGGGAAGCAAGAGCCCGCTGTCCCTGGCATCGGAGGCTGGAGTGGGCGTTAGTGGAATGGGCTGTGGGATCAGCAGCTGCGGCGCTCGGGGATGCCGCAGGACCAGATCGCGTTGCGTTCAGACGGCAAGTGCATGAGTGCACACACGATGTGCAGCCTGGTCCAGCGCCTCGCCACCCTTACCACTGAGCGTGGGCCACGGTCAGTGGCAAAAGATGGTGGGCGTTCCCGCCCGTTCCCGGCTTACCTCCATCCTCTGCGCCGGGCATCCTCGCTCCTCTGTTCTTTCTGAGTCAAGCCCACCTCAAGCCGCCCCTGAGCATCCTTCACAAATATAGAATTGTCACCCTGTCCAGAGGAGGACATAGGTCCTCGGCTGCGGAGCTGGTGGCCCAGGAAGACATCCCGGCACCGAGAAGGCTGTGCAGAACACTGCAAATCCCAGTGTTCATCACCAGGTGACCCTCCAGGGCGATTGGAGCCGTTTCTACTCCTGCCTGCCATGGGGTGCTTGCTCCTCTGCATCCTGCCGCACCTGCACACCAGACATAGATGCTCTTTTGAGTGGCGGCTCCGTGGTGGCGGGAAAGGGGGGCTCGGCATCCTTGATTTGGCTACGAGTGAGTCTTTTCATGCCATTGGCTGTTTGGATTGACTTTCTGTCTCACTCTCACTTGAAAGGCTGGATCATCTCTTCCCTTCTCCTCAGTCTTCCTGCTGGGGACAGCGGGCCTCCTCTGTCCTGACTTCTCACACATTTCCTCCAGGCTCCTGTGTGGCTTCCGACATTGTCCTGCTCCTCCCATTTCATTAAAGACATCTTTAAATATGTCTGTTTCCTCGACGGCATTTTATTTCCTTATTTAGGAAGCATATATAAATATTCTCCTAAGTTTTGGGTAACGCAGTTGGTCTATTTGTCTTCAGACTTTAATCCACCCATAGTTTGTTTTGTGGAAGGTGTGAGCTTTGCTGCCCATGCTCTTGGGCTCAGGGAGGGCCCTGCTGCCCTTCGGCCACACACGTTGTGGGACGTAGCGCCCCTCACTCCTCAGGGCCATGCGGTCGGTCTGCCCGCCCTGCCGCTCCTCCCCAGGGTCTGCACAGCCTTAGGGCTTCTCTCTTGTGCCCATTTGTGATGCCCGCAGGGGTGGCGTTCGACAGAATGTCTGAGCCCCAGACAAACACCCTGGACTCGCCACTATCTGGGGGCCATCCTTGACGGTCCCTTAAGAAACTTAAGTGTGTTTACATTTAACGAATTTCAACAGGATGGCCTTGGATCCACTGGAGACCAGTTCACGTAACACTTCTGGCAGAAATATTTCCCAGAACGGGAAGCAGTCTGTCACACAAGCATCCGCTGGGTGTCTGGCCACGGACACCCCATCCACTGAGCCACAAAGAGGCGCCTCTGGCCAGTTACCAGGTTTCAAAAACAATAGCTCACGTGACTCACATTTGCTGAAACAGATGTTTTCAGCTTTAACGGAGATGTTCAACTGTAAGTTCCTTGTATCTGTCAGGTTCTCTGGAGAACAGAACCAACGGGTTTGTGATAAGGAGTTGGCTCCATGATTATGGAGGCTGAGAAGCCCCAGGATCTGCCGTCTGCCCGTGGGGGACCCAGGAGGCCGGCGGTGTGGGTTCCAGCCTGAGTTCGAGGCAGGAGGAGATGGATGTCCCAGCTCGGAGACAGGCAGGCAGCAAGAGCGGATCCCTGACTTCTGCTCTGTGCTCTGTTCTGGGGGACTGGACGGCCCCCCATGCTGGGGAGGGCATCCGCCTCACTCAGCACACGCTCCGCCATCCGGAGCCACAGACACACCCAGGATAATGCTTAACCACACGTCCGGTGCCCCGGGCCCGGTCCAGATGACGCACGGCTCCCCTCCGCTCCCCGGAAGGTCACCGCGTGCAGAGCGGCACATTCACGCATCCACGTTCTGGGGTTTGCAGACACTCGGGGTTCAGAGAGCGGACTGTGGGCTGAAATCCCAATAGCTCTACTGCTCACCGCCCTCAGCAGTGAACCTCCTGACCAGCCGTGGAGCTACAGGGAAGGTGCAAGACTGGAGGGTCTTGGACCCAGGACACACACTACTTAGGAAATCCGCCCACAAAATGGCACTGGTGAAGTGTTGCTGTCTGGTGAGAGACATGGGTCCCATGGACGTTATCTTCTCATCAGCGAATGAACAGATTCGAACCCTCCAGACTTCCTCCTCTGCATTCGTTACAACACATGAGCTCTTGTATTTAATTCTGCGGTTGGCAGAGGACGTGCCCGAGGGCGGGGGTCTGCCTGAAGGATGCCGCCGCCGCCTGGCACGTACGTCCACTGTTCATTCAAAATGGAGCAGCCACACAGCTCACCGGGCAGGACGGAGGTGCTGTACCTCCTTCCTGAGGAAGCAGATCCGCTGAACAGGTGCCATGCTGCTCAAAGCCTGGGTGTGCCCTCGGATGGGCTTTCGATGTTCCCTTGGGTGCGGAACGAAGAGGAAAGCAGTCTGACTCGACGCTCATGCTCTCAGATGTTCCCTCCCGCCCCAGGACTGCAGGATATCCACGGGGGGCTTTCTGGTTTTTTGGTTCTGCTTGAGCTTCTTTCCCCATGTGCCCGTCGAGCCTTGCTATTCATCGGACACGTGGCAGCGCCACGGGGTATCCCACTGCCACTCGGGATGTGGTCCACGGGCTGGTCATTTGCTGTGCATGAGACCAAGATGCACACCCCTGCAAACCAGACCTCAGCAGGAGCGGGGACTCCCAGAGGGAGTGGTCCTGTGCAGCAGACCTCACGTCCCTCCCGCCACTGCCAATGGGCTGCCCGGCAGGTAGGCTTGCCGCGGGCATGGTGAGCAAGCCCTTTTGCAGGTGCTGACTGCGTGAGCCAGGTAACCCCGACCCTGCCAGGCCCGCCAGGCCCACGGTTGACCCCGGGCCCTACGGGGGAGGACAGATCCCCGCACGGTTCTCGCTGGGTCTCAGATCACAGGTGGAATTACTATTACTGTCTTAGGTAAGGTAGAGTTTTAAGAGCCTTCGTTGCTGTTTGCTGGGCCTTCAGGTCGAAGGAGCGAGCTTTCCCTCGAGCACGTTGCAGTTCTTGCTCTGGCGCCGACCACGCGGGGAGAGAAAAGACCCTCACATGAGCAAAGCCTTTTGACAACAAAATAAATCTAGGAATTAATCCACGAGGCAACGAAGTGGCCGTCAGATCAGCCTGGAGCCCACGTGCCATGCGGCGTCCGTCACTGATGGAACAGAAACCTGCTCGTCCCATAGCGCGTCCCGAGCCGGGTGTCCATGAGGCGGCGGCCGCGGGCTCCCCCACTAGAGGCCTCACCCCGCCGCAAGGTCACCACAGACGTTTCCTTCTCCTCTGCTCTTTCCCGCCGCGTCCTCGTAGCACCCACACTATGCTCCGGGTCTTACTGCCCCCGGACCCGCGGCTGCTGTGAGCGCCGGGTTCTCCCGGCTGGGCTGGGGCTGGTTGAGGACGCTCCTGGGGCTTGTGCGGAAGCGCTGGGCCTCCTGACGGCGAACGGGCGTGGACGGTGGAGGGCAGCCTTGTTCAAGGCCCGTCAGGGCCCCGTGACTGCGCCCACGGGAGGGGCTGGGGCACTGGTGGCAGTGAGTGCCCCCCAGGCCATGCCATCCCCGGAGGTCCATCCAGCGGCCGGTCCCGGGTGGCCACCATGGCCAGCTCGTGGCTGTGGCAGCCCGGGCCCCTCGACGTCCTTGCGGCCTCTTGGCCACGTGTCACTGTCTGAAGGGCAGGGGACCTGTGTCCTCTGTCACACTGACCTTTGCATTTCTGAAAAGAATTCCTGTTTCAATTTACTCCAGAAAGAGGAAGGTGTCTACCATGTTCATGCTCTGCTTCTTAACGCTAATTCCTAATTTGATGTTACACGTTAATTTTTCTCATAATAACGGAATGTGAAACCACATGAGAGAATAAACTCATAGACCTTAAATAAATGCAGAAAGATCCTTAATTCTCAAGAATCATGAAACAAATCATGAATCAAGTGTCTCTTAGACATGGGTAGTAATCGAAGATCGAGGCACGAAGGAGCACTCCTGTCCCCCCTCGGCGTCATCGAACTCTGCTCTCAGTTCCGGTGCTCAGGCCGCCCCTGCCAGTCCTCTCCTTCCAGAAGCATCCACCGTCCTCAGTTCTGGGCTCATCTCTCCCTTGTTACTCTTTGGTTGTCACAGACGGTGGACAGATGGTAGGTGCACGATAACCAGAGGATAGTAGGTAGTAACCAGAGGGAAGGACAGGTGGGCGGATGGGTTGACAGGCTTACAGACAGGTGCATGCATTGTTCAGTTGCGACTGGTTTCAATCTTGGCCCCGAATCGTAGTGTTTAGGCTCTTCTCTGCTCTGCTCCTCCCTCAGCGGCGGCTCTGGGACCCCCGCCTTTAGGGGGGGACCCTGACACAGTGGTCAGCGTGGTCACTCATGCTGAGCACAGAGTCCTCCTGGGACTAAGATTTGTGCGCGGAGTTTGGATGACAGGTGCTGTCGTCCCCGGAAGCCATAACCAGTTCCAGGCTCTCAACTTGCCGTTGGTTATTTTATTTTGATTGGATATAGTATTTTTGAAATTAAAAATAGCCCTGCAGTTTTCTGCTCGTCCCCCAACCAAACTCAGCCCCAAAGATGACAGGATGCTCACCCTCTGCCTCCTGCTGTGTGTGTGATTTCCGATCCAAGGCGCCTGGGCTGGTCGTCAATGTTTTGTCCTTGCGCTCAGACTCTCCCACGGGTCCAGGGTGGCCGTGAACGAGCACCCCATGTCTGGTCTGCGAAGGGTCCTGCCTCCTCCATCGGACCGCATGAGGGCTCGTCCAGTGGCCCTGATGATGGAGCCCTCCCGTCAGGCCTGACCACAACGTGGGCAGAAAGGACCTCGTGAACCCCTCCGTTCTGCACAGATTCCAGTGGGCATCAGGCCCGGATTGTCTCCCAAGAAAATCGCGGCCAGGGGCCAGCAGTGTGGACAGGTGGTCGTGAGAGGGACCCGCTGAGTTGGAAACCTGAGTGCCGGTATTTCAGATGAAGCATGCGGAGCGGTACAGAGGGAGGCAGGAAGTCGTCCAGTTGCGTGGACGCCCCGCGTTGGGCAGTGCATGGGGTCAGTTTCCTGGTCAAGGATTCAGGTGCCGCACAGACCCCGCTGACGCCAGTGGAGCTCAGGACCTGGCACCGTGTCGCGGGTTTCTGCAGACAGAGCCGAGAGAGCAGGAGCCCGGGTGTCTCCACGCCGAGGGTCTGTCCGGCGGCGTCCACTGGGCAGTGGGGCCGGTGATCTGGGCTGTCCCTGCTGGCCGCGGCAGGCACAGCGAGGACCCAGACCGGGAGGCAGCGCCCCATCACGGGCACCCAGCTGGCTCTGCTCCTTCACCCTCAAGCTACTGAGTGGTTGGGGGCGCAGCACGGCCAGATGGGGGGCCTTCTAGAATGATCTCTGGCTGCAGGATGGGGAAGGCACAGCCTGTGCCTGGTGAAACCAGTGGGAGCAGTTCTGGGCCAAGGGGCCTGTTCCCAAGTTGGCAGCATCCAGACTCATTCCTTCCTGGAGGCGGGGCAGGAGTTCAGCATCTTGGGGGCCCGGGCCCTCCTGTCCCCTCCCTGCGTCTCACATACGGCCTGTGGAAGTGCCTTGTACCAGCCATTGCGACAGAGGGTAGCGGTCAGAGATGCCCTCCCAGGCCTCGCTCCGTGAGGGCCCATCGGCCGCCAGGCAAGGCGAGGAAGGCCCTCCATGTGTCTGTCCCTGTCTCTTCTGGCCACCCCGCAGAGGGCGCATGGGCAGGACCACCTGCTCCAGGACTGGGAGGGCTCGGCCACATGTCCAGCCCAGACTGCCCCCAGCCGGCCAGCCCACCTTGCCGCAGCGCCCCTCTGTTCCGCGGGATTCACCCCGCCGCCCTCTCCTGCTGCCGCGAGCCTGGAGCCGTGTGTGGGGGAACGGGTGAGGCTTCACAGCAGAGACCGCGGCTGAGCAGTGCCCCCAGCATTCCTGGGCGAGCCCTGACCCCGCACCCCAGATTGGCCTGTAGGTAGCTCGGATGAGGTACGCCTGGAGCAGGGTGGGCCCCAAGCCGGCGTGACCGGTGTCCTTACGAAGAGACAGAAGGGGACGGGGCACGAAGGTGGAGGCAGAACCTGGGGTGATGTGGCCACCAGCCCAGGACGGTGCCAACCCCAGGGGCTGGAACAGGTTCTCCCCTTGGCCCCCAGGGCAGCCAGCCGTCCCCACCTGGATCCCCCACCTGGATCATGCCCCTGAGGATCATTCCACCGTGGCCTCGAGGTGTGGGAACAAGGCTTCCCGAACGGATGGGCCCCCCTCATGAGGGCACTCCACCACTTCTCTCCGGCAGGTTCCCACCATCTCTGGGCTGGCAGGAAGAGTTAATTTCAGAAAACATACAAATTGATTTTCTATTTTCAAAAAACACCATGAGTCGATTTCATGGAAGGCTTGTCACCAAACAAGGCCAGAGTCGAGTCCAAAGCAGGCTCTGAAGGTTCTGGCCCAGATGTTGGGGTTTCTTCTCTGAAGTTCCCGGAGGGTGTGGGTTTCACGAGGGTTTAAAGGGGAATGTGTCATCTTTCTTGGGGTCCCACCCATGACCTCTGACTGGAAACTTCCGGAAGCCCCGGGTCACTCCTGCCGCCTGCACGTCCGTGTGATGGGCCTGCTGCCCTCAGAAGGGGGTCTCTGGGGAGGGAGGGGCGTCCACGCAGCACCTGTTGGGATCTGGCCAGGACCCGGCTGTGCAGCCGCTTTGGTGGAGGGAGGACGCCCCGCGTCTCCTGCAAGAGGTGGGGGGCCTCCCCAGGGGGCTTGCTCTCCAGAGGTCAGCGTGGGGTTCCTGGCCCCCCCATCCCAGCAACCGCAGGATGGCCCTGGCCACCGTCACCCTCCGAGGGACCTGCAATCTGCAGCTTCATGTAATGCCTCCCGGGCGTGGAAGGGGGACAAGCCTGGAGCATGGGTGGGGGGTAGTGGGTGCTGGGCCTGGCAGGATGGGGCCCCCAAGGCGGCTGGCAGGTGGGGGGCCAGAGCAGTGGGTCTGGGGGGACCGTGGGGTGGCCAGGGTCCCTGGGTGGTGAGGAGGCCACTGCTGCTGTTCTGCAGACCCAGGGATCTGGGCTGGTGGGGGCTGCCAGGCAAGTGGGCTGGGTCACATTACAGGAGACTTTGTCAGAAACGTGGTGAGCAGGGCGGTCAGTGGGGCCCCCACCGATGCCGGCCTTGCCTGGAGACGGGCTCCTCAGGCTCCTGGGCTCCAGGGTTACCCGTGCCCTCCGCCTGGGGCCTGTGCTGCCTCCTCTGGCCTGGAGATGCCCAGACCTGGAGCCCCCGGTGCATTCCCTGACACCAGTGTGTTGCTGTCTTGTCCCATCAGCTGTTGGTTGCTGAACCCTGTCCCCCAAATCCACATGGTGGAGTCTCAACCCTTAGGACCCCCAGAGTGGGACTGTATCTGGAGACTGGGCCGTTACAGAGGTGGTGAAGGTAAAACGAGGTCACTGGGGGGGCCTAGTCCAATGTGACGGGTGCCCCTATAAGAAGAGGGGATCAGGACACAGACCCTGGGATGGCTGCCTGAGGATGTGGGGAGAGGAGCGTCTACACCACAGGAGGGAGGCCTCAGGAGAAACCATCCCTCTGACACCTTGCCCTCATTCAGCAAAAGACTCATTGGCACCTGCTTTCCATGGGCCCGGCCTGGACTCTGTGAAGCACAGAGCACCCTTAGTGACGTTTCCTTACATCAGCAAGTAGCGGAAAGCCATCAACCGGCTCAGACGCAGGAATGTCCCGTCTCGCAGAGCAGAGCCCGGCATCAGGGCAGCTCCAGGGCATCATCACGGGCCCGGGCGTTTGTCCCCATGCCTCCCACCTCTACTGCAGGCCAGCTCCCCTCATGGCCTCAGGGTGGCTGCAGCAGCTCCAGAACTCACGTCCTAATCAAAGCACCTGAAGGCAGACAGACCAGCTGGACCTTGTTCTCCGGGTGTCTGCTTAGGGGGGGTAAGAATCCATGCCCGGGCCTCTCCGGGGACGTCCCCTCACTTCTCGCGGCGAGGCCCACACCCACACCTGGTGAGGGACTGTGGCCCACGGTCAGCCCGGGGACACGGTGGGGCTCGCCCTGGTCTTCCACGGGGTCGCACTTCATGGACACAGAGAGGTAAAATTCCTTCTCCCAGGACGATTAAGCAGCAGTTTCCCCTAAAGCAACAAAGGCAAAAATGAACAAGGGGGACTATTTCAAACTAAAATCCTCTGCACAGCAAAGGAAACCATCAACAAAATGAAAAGGCCGCCTATGGAATGGGAGAAAATATTGGCAAATTATATGTCTGGTAAGGGGCTAATATCCAAAATATAGAAAGAACTCATACAACTCAGAAGTCAAAGAACAATCTGATTTAAAAATGGGCAGAAAACCTGAACAGACATTTCCCCAAAGAAGACACACAAACGGCCAACAGACACATGGAAAGAGTTCAACATCACTCATCTTCAGGGACATGCAAATCAAAACCACAATGAGATACAGTGTTACACCGGGTCGGAAAGACTAAAATCCACAAGTCAGGAAATAACAGGTGTTGGCGAGGATGCGAGAAAGGGGAACCCTCCCGCACTGTGCGTGGGAATGCAAGCTGGTGCAGCCGCTCTGGAAAACAGTGTGGAGGTGCCTCAAAAATAGAATTACCATATGATCGAGTAATTCCACTACTGGTGTTTATGAAATCACTAACTGGAAAAGCTATCTGCACCCCCAGGTTCACAGCAGCATTATCTACAGCAGCCAACCATGAGAAGAGCCCAGATGTCCACCGACAGACGAGTGGATAAAGGAGATGTGGTTCATATGTACAATGGAGTATTACTCAGCCATCAGAAAGATGAAATCTTGCCATTTGCAACGACATGGATGCATCTTGGGGGCATGATGCTGAGTGAAGTAAGTCAGACAGAGAAAGACAAACTGTGTGATTTCACTTACGTGTGGCATCTAAAAACAAAACCCAAAAAGCCCGGCTCACAGTTGCAGAGAGAACAGATTGGTGGTCCCCAGAGCGGCGGGGTCGGGGGCGGTGAGGCGGCAGGAGGGGCCGCCTGTAAGCAGCTGAGTCACGGGGCCGCAGTTAATAATGTGCCGTGGTATAAAACATACAACCGTGTGCTCTGTGGTGTGTCGAAAGCTGCCGGGAGTAGTTCTTAGGAGCTCCCATCACAAGAAGAAAACCCCATAAGGGCTGATGGACGCTAACTAGGCTGGCTGTGGTCCTTTCGCGGTGTATACAAATACCGAATCATGACACTGTGCGTCTGAAACTGATACAATGTCGAATGTCAATTATATCTAAACAGCAATTTAAAAAACCACAGTTTAACCATTAGACCTGAGATGTGTTCGCAAATCCCCTGTGTTTTCATGACGTCAAACTCCACCCTCATTTCCTGGTTCACCTGCACGAGGGACGTGTCCGCGGGGTGCTGCTTTACGGCCCCCCGCTCTCCGTGTGGACGCGATGCCTGCCAGGCTTCGCCTTAGTTCCTGCACCTGGGAAGGGCGGCATGGTCAGGTCCAGGTCGGGCGCAGCTATCTGCATCCCGAGCCTGTGCGGTGAGAAGGAAGCCGATGCGGGGGTTCGCGGGGGGCATGTTGTCACCTCTCTCGGGAGTCCTGCTTCCTCGTGTGCCTCTAGAACCCAGGGAACTAATGTATTTGAATACAGTTGTGTAATAAAATATTGAAATGACTATAGCATTCTTCATATTTTATTTTTTCCTCTTGGAGGTTATGACAAATAACTTGGATTTCATGAAATATATATTTTAAATGTCTTTATACACCAAAAGGGCAATTCCCTAGCATGTTAATTAGGGTGGAGAGATGAGATTTCGTGCACAAAAGCGTATTTATAATGTGCCTTATTAATCATCGGCTGTTTCCAAGAAAATAATTATGTTGGGCAAATGATAATATTTTGCTCTCATAACTGTGTCTCTATATTTATTCAAAACTCTCGGTACTTACATTTGGCATTCGATTAATTATTCTTCTTAGAATGACTGGTTGTTTTCACTTTTCTGTTGGACAGTGCTTTGCTAATACAGCTCCTGGGAAATCGGTGCGGGAGAGCCTCTGCGTATCAGCAAGGAAGGGCCCTTGGCATTTTGTTGTCCTCTCTTAGGTCAGGCTGGGGCTGGAGGCAGGTGGCGGTGGTGAGCAGGACAGACCTGTGGTCAGCGATGGGTTTTCGTCCAGCCACGCGGGGTCTCAGGGCGCCCTCCAGCCTCCTCTGAGGAAAGGGGACATCACAACCTGGTTCTCAGGCTGCCGGCGCCCGAAGAGCAGATACAGGAGTGGGTGTGGGGCTGGGCTGGGTTCGGTCAGGGCCCTAGGAGGTCGGCGGCCCCATTGGTGTTGGGCAAGGGTCTCATTGCATGGAGGTTCTTGGTGCCCTCCCAGCCCTGTGCACCCCTGTCCACACCTAGGGCTGGAGTCCTTTCCATCTGAGCGTCCCCAGGTCTTTCACTCACCATGGACACTGTCCTCCTCCCTCCTGGGGCCTCGCCAAGCTCATCACGCCCAGGTTTGGGTGCAAATACAGGCTCCTCCAAGACCTTTGTCCCAGGCTAGGCGGCCAGGGGCCTCCCTGTGCCCAAGCGTCTCCCACCGTCTCCCTGGACACACTGGGTGCAGGGGGCCAACCCTCGTCCTCTGCAAGCTGTCCAGGTGGAGCAGGGCTCTGCTCATTCGGTGGAGTGATGAGAACATGGAGGTGGGCAGAGGCCCTGGGTCCCCGGATGGCTTTTCCTTCTCTGGCAGATTCCTTCCTGCCATGGGGGCAAGCAACAGGCTCTGTTTGGCTGGTCTTTCTGAGGGTGCGGGCCTGACTCCTGACCTTGTGCTCTTCTGCTGCCCTAGGAGGGCTCCTCCATCACTCAGGGCCTGCACACAGCAGGTGCTAAATCGGTGCCTTGAAAGAAAGGAGTGCAGGGCACATCCACGTGGTCCATCCTGGCACAGGCCCGGGGCTGCCTTTCCACCCCTCCAGGAAGGGGCGATGAGGAGTGACCGCTGACCACACAGTGACCGGGCTGGAGCAGCACCTGGCTGTCCGGGGCCTGGAGGGTGGCCGTGTGGTGGGTGGAGATGCCTCAGGCACCCCCAAGTCTTGTGCCAGCCCACGGTCCCGAAACCCACAGCTCTTCTTCACTGAGGGCCGGTCCTCCTGTCCTTGGGCTCCGTGGGGCTGCCCCACCCCACCGTGGCGCTCCCACATTCTTCCAAACTGGGGGCCAATAGGGAAGAGCCCGGAGGTGGGGAGCCCAGCTCTGCACCCCCCAATCTCTTTCCACCTGACCCTGTCCTTGGGCTCATGCCACCCCTAAACCCGGAGGAAGCCAAGCGGACCCAGCAGGACTATCCCGTGCTTTCCCTAGTGACGGTGCTCCCGCCAGCCAACGTGGAAGCCACAGGGGACAACCCAGCACCCAGCGCCGTGTTTCCTGCCAACACAGTGACAGCCCTTCCCGACGATGGTTCGCGAGTCACCGAACAAACACGAAGTCCTAACAGCTCGCCGTCCCCTGGAAATGAAGACCCACATCACGGGGTGTGCGGGAAGCCCACAGCGCTCCTCTCTCTAAGACCTTCTCGCCGCGGGACCCACCACAGGACCCGCTGTGGTGGGTGGCACAGCCAGAACACCTTTCCCGTCAGATGAGGAGCCACACGCAGGTGGTCGTCCTCCCAGACGCGCAGATTAGAAATGCGGGAGGGGAACCTGTCACCAAGGGAAGCAGGAACGCACAGACACGGGAGGGGGTGCTCTTCAACTAGAAACGGCTCAGAGGAAACCGCCGGGACGCCCCGGCCGTGAGCCGCGCACATCCGACGATGACGCCCTCCTTCCCGTGACTCCCACTCATGGACAGTCCTGGAAGCGAACAGCACCGGAGAGCGGGGTGCAGGGCCGGGCAATGGGGTGCAGGGCCGGGCAGTGGGGTGCAGGGCTGGGCAGTGGGGTG
>NC_058407.1:1301609-1306781 GCF_002201575.2 Neomonachus schauinslandi
TGGGGTGCAGCTCTGGGCAGCGGGGTGCAGGGCCGGGCAGTGGGGTGCAGGGCTGGGAAGTGGGGTGCAGCTCTGGGCAGCGGGGTGCAGGGCTGGGCAGTGGGGTGCAGGGCTGGGCAGCGGGGTGCAGGGCCGGGCAGCGGAGTGCAGTGTGGGGTTGTATGTTGCAGCACAAGCTCATCAGATTTGCTTCATCCTGCAAGGCTGGCACCACTGTCACCCCAGTTTCAGACGAGGGACTTGTTAGATGGTTCTCCAGCCAGTGAAGCTCAGCGTTGGGGTTTAAATTGGGGTCTTTTCACCAAAGCACACAACTATTAGCCATTTTGTCCCTCTGTCATCTCACGGGATGGGAGGGGTGCTCCGGGAACCTGCTTTGGGAAGCGCTCGGTCGGCACTCTCACATCGTGAAAGTCTTCAGGCAGAGGGGCCTGCGACCTGCGAGCTTCAATTCTCGGGCTACTCCACTGTATCCTGAGAAAGCTGCTGACACCGTTTTAAATTTGGAGGTCT
The DNA here is from genome assembly GCF_002201575.2 of Neomonachus schauinslandi. NCBI lineage: Eukaryota > Metazoa > Chordata > Mammalia > Carnivora > Phocidae > Neomonachus > Neomonachus schauinslandi. The sequence goes on from NC_058407.1 coordinate 1,302,123, forward strand.
TCATCACTGTCTCGTTTCGTGGCTGCAAGTGTTTTTGGATGTCCCAGGGAGACCAGGGGCCACTCGGATCTTCGGTGTGGCCGTCCCGAGAGTCTGCCCTGCCGAGCATGTTCGTCGTGCTGACTGCCCCCCGATTTGCTCTTTGATGCTCCTGCGGCCGGGCTGGTCTGCTCTCTGCGGCCCTGGGACTCCCTCGCCCTTGAGTTTCCACGTGCTGTTCTGTGGGTTCCCCGCGTGGCTCCCCGGCGCACAGACCGCGTGGATATCCCTGGGCTTCCACTCCATCTTTCGGTCCGCTTCAAGGAGCTTCTCTTCCCACCTGCTGCGGTTCTGCGTGTTTGATAGAACACCACACTCGGTTGCCCCTGCGTGGTCGCTGGTATCTGCCTCCCGCCGTGGCCCAAGGTAGCGGTACCACGAACCCCAGCAATGCCACTCTAACAATTCTCTGCCACCACAGCCAGGTGCTTCCCTCACACTCAGGCCTTGAACACCCTCAGCAAGCTGGGTTGTTCTATAACCCTTTTATTATTTAAAAAATGTTTTTTTGAAGATTTTATTTATTTGTCATAGAGAGAGATGGGGGCGTGAGCAGGGGGAGTGGGAGAGGGAGAAGCAGGCTCCTTGCTGGGCAGGGGCTCGATCCCAGGACCCCGGGATCATCACCTGAGCCAAAGGCAGATGCTCGACTGACTGAGCCCCCCAGGTGTCCCCTCGATAACACTTTCGTAAGGACATCCAGGACGCACTACTGTGGTTTCTGGTCTTCATGCCTGGAAACCGAGGCAGAGGGGACAGACAACGGCCCCATGCCGCCTCCTGCACAGCGCAAGTCACGTCCCTTTGTCTGTTTTCACTCGGTCTGTTCATTGTTCTCTCTAAATGGCAGTGTTTACCCCTTTCAGGTTTATTTTGATAAGAGAAATGCTGGGTTTTGGTTTTATCGTCCCACCTTATGCTAACTCTTCTCATCTCGCCCACGTCTGTCACGATGGTCCTTCAGAGCCACTTGCTTCCTTGTGTTATTTGCAACTTTGAAATGGTTCTGATGTTTTACTGTGTGTTATCTCCAATTAAAAGCCTACTTGTGTTCAAGAAGGTGCTGTGATCCATGCTTGCTCCGAGAGGTTTGTCTGTTGCGAGCACTCAGCAGTGCGGGAGAACGTAAGGATGGTGGGATGCCGCCGAGCCGCTTCAGCAAACAACAATGGGTGGGTGGTGTTTGCAGCAGAATGGGCACCCCGCAGGGACGAGGGGCCCAAACCAGAGCCCAGATGAAGCAAAGCTGCTTTTCAAGGAGCCTGAACAAAGGGGAGACCGCTCCTCGTCTGGGGCGCTTGTTTCCCTGGGCCTGCACCCCCGGGGGCAGCAGGACAGATCACCTGGGGAGGGCCCTGCTGAAAGCAGCCCAGGACCACCACACGGGAAGTCAGAGGGGGCAGGAGGAGGATGAGGCTTCCCCAGCTCCACTCAAGATGCACCTGCAAACCCCATTCCAGCATGTGTGAGGAGAGACGCTCAGAAGGAAGAGCAGTAAGGCCAACACTCAGGGGGTGTTCCTCTCCAGAAACAACAAAAGTAATAGGGCTGTTGGGAAAGCAGGTAAATATCTCTCTGTCCATAGGTAGAGATGAAAAAGAACCGATTAGAAAGAATGAAAATAAACCTGTTGTTGCTGAAATAAGAAGCCACTTCAATCGACGAGACACACCTTACAGTGTCCACAGTAAAAAGAAGAACTTATCAGTATAAGAGCACGGAGGATTTTACCCCCAAAACAGAGCTGAGAGATTACAAACAGAGCAAAAACCCTTATTTTAGTTGATAAAGAGAAAAGCCTGAATTTTTTGATGCTAATATTATATTTACCTCAAACATAGAATATCAATAAACTGCATCCATTGAAATAACACTTTTTTCTCTAATTTACTAATATATATATTTTTTAGACCCAGGAAAATTTTAGGAAGAAGGTGGCCACGTGCTGAGACTCCGAGTGGGGATGGATGTGGTGGAGGGGGCACATGGACGAGGGGCCCTGCTTCTGGAGACGGCAGCACAGCCCCGAGTTGATGGGGTAAACGCCAGGGTCAGGGGGAAGGAGCAGAAATGGGGACTGCAGAAATGGGGGCTTAGAGTCAGGTGACGGAGGTCCTGGATGCCAAGCTTTGGGATTTAAATCTTATTTGCTGGGCAACAGGGAAGCCACTGAACATTCTTCAGTCCACATGGGTGGGGTGGGTTTAGGAGGGTTCTGCCCCCCAGCTTTGTCGAGATGCAATTGGCGTATAACGTTACGTAGATTTAAGATGCACAACATGATGATTTGATTCACATGTAAGTTGTGAATTGATGATCCCCGTAGGGACAGCCATCACCTCCATCACCTCACATAATTATGGTGTTTTCAGCAGCTTTCGAGTGCAGGATACAGTATTTTTTTTTTTTTTAAAGATTTTATTTATTTGAGACAGAGAGAGCACATGAGAGGGGGGAGGGTCAGAGGGAGAAGCAGGCTCCCTGCCAAGCAGGGAGCCCGATGCGGGACTCGATCCAGGGACTCCAGGATCATGACCTGAGCCGAAGGCAGTCGCTTAACCAACTGAGCCACCCAGGCGCCCAGGATACAGTATTGTGAGCTATACTCCCCATGCCTTGCACTGGATCTCCAGACTCAGTCCTCTTACAGCTGGAACTCGTTCTCAGACACGAGTGGTCCTAGACAAATATGTGAATTAAACAAAATTGCAGAATATAAGGCCAGTTTACAAAAAAACACACACACATGTATTTCTATATATTAGCAATGCATAATTGGAGATAAAAATTTTAACAATATGCTACTATTTACAACAGCATAAAAAAGAGATAGCTACAGAGAGATCTAACAAAATATGTGTAGAATCTGTAAGATGAAAACTACAAAATATGGATGAAAAATAAATAAAAGGACATCAATGAGCAAAGAGGCACAGTGTGTTGACGAGTTGGGACACCCAACCTTGCTGACGTGTCAGTCTCCTGACACTCACCTATGTACTCAGTGTGATCACAATCCATCCTGTTATTACAGAAATCAACAAGTTGGTTCTAGAATAGGGAAAGCCAAGGGAGAACCAAACAGCCAAAACAATTTGAAAAAGAAGAATAATGTGGAGAGAGTTAAGTCATTTGTTTTCAAGATTTGCCCCAAAACCACAACAATAAGTACTGTGGTATTAGTGATAGACACACAGCTCAGCTGACTTGAACAGAGTCTATTTGTAGACTCAAATGTATATGACCAATTGATTGTTCATGAAGGTGTAATGGCAATGCATTGGGAAAAGGATAATTCTTTTGGCAAGTGATGCTGATACTATTGCATGCCCATAAGCAGAACAATCAGCCATGACCCTTATCTCACACTATACATAAACATTAGCCCAATGGTGCATATCCTAAACGTAAAACCTTAAATTATAAAACTGATGAAAACAGACCAGAAAATTTTTGTGACCTGGGGTAGGCAAATATTTCTTAGATATGACACCAAAAGCATGACCCACAAAAGAAAAAAAGTGATACACTGAACTTCATCAAGATTAAGAACTTCTGCTCTTGAAAAACCATCCTTGAAAAATCGAAAGGAAGAGCCCAGACTGCACAATCATGTGTGGAGCTCACGTGTTGGAGAAAGAATTTGCATTCAGAACATATAAGTGATTCTCAAAACTCAACATTAAGAAAACAAAAGATATGAGCAGAGACTTCACCCAAGAAGATAGATGATGGCAAATAGGCAACCAAAAAGATGCTCCATTAGGGAAATGCAGATTTCTTAATGCGATACCTACCATTGCACACTACAAGAATGGTTAAAATAAAAAATACTGACGATGTCAAGTCTAAGTGACGATATGGAGCAGTTGGAAATTTCATACACTGCTGGTGGGATGCCAAATGATGGAGCCGTTTTGGAAAAGAGTTTGGCCAGATGAATGAATGAATGAATAAAGTAACTGGATAAAGTGTGGGTAAATGAAAGAATAAGAAATGGGAAGAAGAAATGAAACCATCATTGTTAGCAGACAGCATGAATTTGTATAGAAAATCTAAGATAATCTCTAATAAGCGAATTTAATAAGTTTGTTAGCTACAAGGTCAATAGTGAAAAATTAATTATATTTTTACATATCAGCAACAAAAAGGGGAAAATGAAATCTTGGAAGTGATATTACTTATAATCATGACCTAAAACTTCAAGTTCATAGCAGTGAATAATATGAAATATGTGCCAGATCTTTATAATAAAAACTACAAAGTATCATTGCAAGAAGCCGGAAAACTGAAAGTTTATCTGTAAATCCACAGACAAACTGATCTTGGACTCAAAATAATTTCACTAAAAATTCCACTACAGTATTTTTAGTGGAAATTAGTAATTGATTATAAAAGTTATTTGAAAGTAAGACTATGGAGAGTTTTGAGGATTAAGAACAAAGTTGGAGGTTATGAGATATCAACCCTTATTGTAAAGTTGTAGCAATCGAAACAGTGATTAAAAAAGTATTGAACACAACGAAGTGTCCAAGAAATAGATGAATACATGTAGATACTTGATTTACAAAAAAAAAAAAAAAAAAAAAAAAAAGGGAAAAAAAAAAAAAAAAAAAAAAA
>NC_058407.1:1306881-1317980 GCF_002201575.2 Neomonachus schauinslandi
TTTAAAAAAAAAAAAAAAAAAAAAAAAAGAGGGGATACCAAATAACACTGGAGAAAAAGCAGGCATTTTGGATCAATGGTGCTGGATGAAATAATGTCCTGATCCATATTTGTCCCAATGGAAAACATTTGTATCTTGACCCTACTTTATAGCATATATGGAAATCATTTTGTGAATGGTAAATCAATATAGCTTTTAGGATATAAAATAGGAAAATAGCTTCATAAATCTGGGGCAAGCAAAGATTTCTTTAACACAAAAAACTCTAAACATAAAGTAAAAGATTGGTCTTTAAGTTTAGGTACCTCTGTTCAATTAAACACACCTTTGAGAGGGTGATGAACAAAGTCACAAAGTAGGAGATGATGTGTGCAACGTGTAAAACTAACATAGGATTTTTTTTTAGAATATTCAAAGAACTTTTTCAAATTAATCAGAAAAAAACACAATCTCCCTCATAGTAAACAAGTGCAAGGCATGAACAGGCGTCTCAAATAAGTTGGTATCCATGTCCAAAATGGTAAACAACATACAAGAAGGTGCTCAATCCCATAGGTCATCTGAGATATGCAAATTAATATCACATGGCATGTACATCCCTGCCAGAAGGGTCAAAATTTTAAAGAGAATGACAATATGAAATGTTGGTGAGCATTTGGAGCAGCTAGGACTCTTACACACTGCTGCTGGTGGGGGAGGTTAGCAGGTACAACGATCAGGAAAACAGGTGTAGGCGCACCTGTGTATGACCTAGTGGTTCTAGCCCATGCCTATACCCAATAGAAAGGCACCAAACACATATACAAAAATATCGTCAGCAACATTATTTGTCATAGACACACACAAGACATAGTCCAATATCCATCAATGGTAGAATGGGTGAGTCAGCTTTTGTATATTCATAAGACAAATTAGCATTAAAAAGTGAAAACAAATGTAATGCTGTAATAAATAAATGTAAATAACAAGTCTTAAAATCTCAGTTAATTTGGGGCTTATGAATGTGGACACAAAATCTACACACTGCATGATTCTATTTATATGGAATGTAGAAAAGGGAATGCGACTTTGGAGTAATAAAATCATAATAGTGGTGAGCTCTGGGGAGAGAGGGTCCTGTGGTTTGAAGGAGGGATGGCAGCGATCTCCATAATGCTGCTTCCCCCCCAGTGATGGTCCTATGGGTGTTCCCACTTCAGTGCATGCATGTGACCCTTCAGGTAAAATGAAACCCTCCTCAAAGGCATTTCTTGAAGAACACACTCAGGAAGGAGAGAATCGGCACTGGGAGAAAAATCTTAGGTGAAAGAAGACATTAACAAAGTGAATTGTAAACAAACCCTTACTTCATAGCACAGTAAAATAACTTCTGATCCACAGAATTTGGAAAAGAGATAGACCTAAATACTAAACAAAAATAAAATTATGTCAGGAAGCTGGCGCCCGGAATCAAGCCCCTCTGAGATCCTGCTTTGTGCAGGAATATGATAAAGATGCCAATTAAAATTTTACTTTGATGTGCATGTTAGCATTCATAGAATCACTGTTTACAAAGTAGAAAGTGTGTGAGTTCAAATTCAAAGCATGGAAAAGAATGTGATGGGGAAAAATATTCAATCAATCCAAACTAGGCAAGAAATGAGAAGAAAACGCTGAACATAAAAGAGCCAGAAACGTGAAACCAAGCCTGAGAGAGAAGAAAGGGTCTCTCATTTTACTGTGAGAGCAGAGGAACAGACTGCCTGCTCAGGAAATCCTCCTTGATGCACTTGATTGTTTACAAGGAAAAAATGTCCAGCTGGATCCCTGCCTCACACCGTACAACAAATAAACTCCGGGACGATTCAGAAATTAACTGTGAAACCCGAAACTCTAAAAATAAAAAAACACACACACAAACTATTGAAACTATAAGAATATCTTTATGTCTTTGAGATGGTGATGGATTTTTCAAATACAACACGAGCAACTCAAGTGTTATATATTGCTGCAAAACAAAGCACCGGGATCTTGGTGGCTTAGAACAGCAATTCTTACCACGTCCACAGTTCTGGGAGCTGGCTGGGTTCCACCAGCTGGTTCTTGTTTGGGTTTCTGATGCGGTTACAGTGGGAGAGCGGCTGGGCTGGGGGAGCAGCTGGGCTGGAGCCATCCTGATGGGACCTCAGCCTCCAAGAGCAGGAAGCGAAGGCTGCCGGACTCCATGCTGGTTGCAGGGGTGATGGGCAGCGTAGGCTCGAGGTGTGCACAGACTCTGTCTCAACACAGCGGTGGCCTGACGCTCATGGAGGGAAGGAAGTTATGTTGGCTATTTTTGGGGAGAAATTACCACATTCTCCAAAATATATTAAGATCTCCTAAAAATTCATAAGAAAAAGATAAGTAGCCCGTAGCTCAATGGCCAATCTGGCAAAAAAACAAAAAAATGTGTGATAGTTTCTGAGTTTAGAAAGGGGCTGCTCTTTGTGGGTGGAGAAGGATGGTAGGAGGGCCCCCCACTCCTGCACTGATAAGGAGGGGCGGAGGCAGCCCACCACAGAAGGTTATTTATTTTACCCCCAGCAGCCTGGAGAGGGCTGGGCCACGAGGACACCACATGCTACTAATGGAGCAGAAGTGGGCGCAACCACACTGGGAAACCCGTGATATTGTCTATTAAAACTAAAAATGCACCCCTTCCTCACGGCCCCAGATAAATACCTAGAGAAACTTGCACGTCTGCTCCGTGGATGAGGTCCGGAAAATGAACCACGAGCCCGTGGCATGCTCACGGGACTGGCCTCTCGGGCCCATGTGGCCCGTAAATCTATTTAGATGCAATTCACAGAACTTCACGTCCAAAAGCAGACAGTTTAGGGCTGAGATGCGTGGTGAGGAGCAGGCCTGCAGGTCCGGGTTGGGGTGGGAGTGAGTGTGCGAGTGGCCTGTCTCCTCCGGCAGGACGACGCCGGGACGGGGACCTCGTCGTTATTCCTGAAACTCCGCCAGGGCTGTTCTGCTGCGTTGACGCCTCGCATTCCAGAATGGACATAGATACTGTTCTTTGAGGGGCTCCCATCCCAGTCCCCGCTGGATTCTGCTGGCGGCATCCGAAGTGGGCTCCTGGTCAGGTGGCGAAGCCTCGCCCTGGACCTTCCCGGGCGCTGGTGCGGTGTGAGCGCCATCTGGCTAGCGGTCCGGTGGGCAAACCCACGTTTGCTGGAGCCTTTGGACAGAGTCACAGACCCGGGCGGGTTCTGACGGAGACAGCTGGGGCTCCTGATGCCGCGTGGGAACGGTGAACGTCTGTGTCACGACCCGTGACAGAACTTTTTATTTCAGTCCAGGCAAGATGAAACCCACTCCAAAGTGTACTTTTGATTCAAGCTGTAAGGAAATTATACCTAGAAAACTATAGCCCATATTTTACCAAAAACGTGGACTCTGGTGTGCTCATGGGGCAGGTGGGGCTGCCAGGAGAGGGTAGAGTGGACCTGTTGGGGGGCGGTGGGGGACCACGGGCTGTGGGCCCGTCCTGGGGCATCCCGGGAGAGGGAGCCCCGGATGGCCACGGAGCGGAGACGAGGCTTACAGAAGCCACGTGGTCGACGTGGCAGGGATGGAATCAGCACCAGATGTGGTGGGAGCAGCCGCTGAGGGGCCGCGGGGACCCCGCAACACTTCCTCCCCAGCAGGCGTCATGACAGCCGAGGTGCCCAGCTGCTGCCTGGGGGGAAGCGGGAGAAGGGCCACGTGCCAGCCCTCGTAGGTGGTTTTAACCAGGAAACGACCGGTTGACTCGGGAATGCCTAAGCTGGTGCAGCTGGGAAGGTGCCATCTTTTCTCCCTTCATGACATACCAGCTGGAGCCGGGAGCGCGCCGAGTTCAGCTGCCAGGAACCGAGTCAGTGTGTCTCGGGCCGAGGGGGGTGGGTGCCAGGCTCTCTGTCCAGCTCCATTCATGCTGGAGCCTGGCGGGGACACCTGTGCATGGGGTGGGGGGCTCGGTGCCCGCTGGGGCTGCCCGCTTTGTCTGGCGTGGGCGAGGACTGCTGGTGCACTTTCCAATTCCATGGATCCTGGGATAATCCTGCGGGATTATCGAGGTGCCCCCAGGGCCTCTTGGTCCCGTGGCCCCGGCTGGGGTCAGGGTCAGAGGGTGTCCTCTGTGGCTGAGGGGCCGGGGGCGGGGGTGTTCACTTCCTATTGTCCCCGGCGCAGGGGGCAGGGGCAGGAGGGCAGCCAGGGCCCCTCTCCGTGGCCTGGGGAGCCTGGTCCGTCCCACACGCTCCAGGCCACAGGGCCTCAGGGATCCCAGTGGGGACAGCTCTCCCAAGCATGCCCTCGGTCCCACCCATCGATCACCTTGCCCGATTCTGCTGTTCCCGTGAAAACAGCTTCTAAATATGGACGCCCCGGCACTAATTACAGCACAGATTGCGTGGGGAATTCGGGGGCCTGCGCTGTGGCAATCCAGATTAAGCAATTAACCTTGATGTCACCGTAATTATTAAGATACTTTAGCAAAATGAACTAATTTCCCCACAGGATGTTGAACCGAAATCAACTTTCACTCTCTTTAAGATGCCAAAATAGGAAATGTTAATGGGGAATTACCTTCGGATGTTTAATAAATCTCCGGGGCCTGTGGCTCCCTGTCAATCCTGGGCCGTGGCACGCTCCGGTGCTTGCCGGCTGGAGCGTCCCGCGTGTGCCCTGTGCTTGGGACGTGTGCCACTCAAGTGGCCACCCCGTGTCCCTGTCAAGGTCAGCCCGCCTGGTTTCCTGGTCCAGGAGCCACAGAAGAAGGGCCCCACCAGACACTGCTGCTCCCTGGGGCCAGGTGGGTGCGTTTCTGGGGCTGCACATGGCTCTGCGGCCCGCCAGCTCCCCGAGCCCCGACCGGACCACGGTGGGGGCACGTCCACGCTCCCGGGGCTCCCAACCCCAGCCTCCCTCCCCACAGACACCCTGAGGGGCTCTGGGGGTGTGACCCCAGACCCCGCGGTGGGTGTGGAACTCCAGGCACGGCTCCTTTGCCAACAGCAGCTGAGAACAACTCGATTTACATCTGTGAAAATTACGCTTACTCTGGTGGTTCGGCTCCTTGCATCTGCTTGAACTGGTTAACAATTTCAAATAAAGTATTTTAAAATCACCATTATCTTTGTAATTACGAGATGAGCTGCAAAGACATTATGGCTAATTTTACACTTAGTGAGAGTGAGCTTATAGAGGAAAGGGGGTGTGGAGTCTCAGCCATAACCTCCTCAGGCTCATTTTCACTTAGTGGGACAAGTCTGGGCTGCAGGCAGTGGGGAGGTGCAGGTGGGCAGGTGAGGAACAGGTGGGCAGGTGGGAGGGGCAGGGGGCAGGTGGGCAGGTTCGGAGGAACAGGTGGTAGGTGAGGAGGAACAGGTGGGATGGAGGGAGGACAGCATGTGAGGGGAGAAGAGGTGGCTTTTGTTCTGCTCCATCCTTCTCTGAACCTCTACCTGGAAATAAGCTGACTCACCTGAGGCTGAAGCCACAGGTGGTAGGGCTGGACCAAGCTAGACCTCTTGGATTTAGCACTCTGGGTGCCTTCTTTTCAAAGATGTGATTTTAATGCCCGCAACTTCTCCTTACTAGAGTTTCACAAAGGTGGCTGGGACTGGACACCTGTCAGCCCTCTGCCCTCTGAGCCCCCGCAGAAGTCAGGTGGACAGACAGCCAAGCATGCTGCCTCATCCTCTACTCTGTCCCCTGGCCTGCTCAGCTCCATGCAGGCCCCTGCAGGGACACAGTCTCTTTCTGCCGCTGGTTCACTCCCCCTCCTGCCCCAGGCTGGGTTGCTGCCCTCAGGGGACCTGCAGAGTCCAGCTGACACTGGGGGAGGGAGGCCGGGCGTGGAGGGGGTGCATGAGGACGGGGTTTCTCAGCCTTGCCAGTGTCCAGGGCTGCCCTAGGCCACCTCTGCTCCACCTCTGCTCCACTGCCACATCTTGAATGCTGACCCTCCTGCCTCCCTCCTGGGGAACTCTGGGATGATGTTGAGCCACCCAGATAATCCATGACCTCCATGCATCTCAGGTCCTAAGCTAATCCCACCTGCAAAGTCTCGTTTGCCATGTCAGGTAACTCCACTGCATGACCTGAGCTCAGGAGGGGATACCTCCCAGGCTGGTGTTCAGCTGTCCCGGGTGAGGGTTATTCCCCGTGTTACAGCTGGACTAGGTGAAGAGGGGGCTGAAGATCTGGGCCCTCCCCGATCCTGCACCCCTGAAAAAGCTGGCCACCCGTGTCCAGGCCGCTCCTGTGCGTCCTCAGGTGGGACAGATGGCAGCTGGTGCCTGGGGCCTGGGGACACTGACAGGGACGGTGGTCTGAGGGGGACAGCACGGTGGAGATGATTGACGGGGAAGCTGGTCCCAGTAGACTTGCATCGGCCGTGGATGCAGCAGCTGTCCGCGAGCGCTCTCTGTTCCCGGCCGTGGACCAGCTGTGGTGTCTCAGTCCCACCCCTTCTCTGGATGAAACACGAGACAGAACAAATTCCATGTCTCTTCAGGAGAAAAGGGCTCCTGTGTGTTTCTGGCGCATTCAGCGTCCCTCAGTGACCTACCAGCCTGGACTTGTGATCTCTGAGGTTATAATAGCTATGCTGACGATCAAGTAGAAGGCTGTGTGTGCGTGCGCACATGTGTGTGTGCCCGCGCGTGTGTGTGCCCGTGTGTGTCTGTGTGCGTGTGCGTGCATGTGTGCGTGTGCATAGTCCCTCACAGCTTGCCCAGTGTGTTTCCATCTGTGTCCTGATTGGGTTTCACTCGAGCCTGAGATGCTCGTTCCCACTTTGTGCAGGAGGAGCCTGGGCTCCGGGAAGCCGAGAGAGTCCCCGGGTCTCCCGCAGGTTGCAGGTGAACCGGCTCGTAGGCAGGTGGAGGCTGCCAGGCCGTGCTCGTTCTGCTGACTCCATCTGCTGGCTGATCAGCTCCGGGACTAAGTGGTGAAGCGCACGCGGTCAGTGAACCCTGCTGGGGGCGGGGGTGTGTGCTGTGTGAGGTGGCGCGATCGCCGCGCTTTAAGGGACCCGCCCCCGCGCAGGTGGATACACGGGCCAGGCTGCTGCATGTCGTGGGGCGATCCTGGATGGGAGCGTTAGGGCGGGGCTCTCGGGCGGGGGTGGGGCATGGAGCGGGTCGGTGGCGGGGCGACCTGGGGCCTCCGCCAGAGAAGGGGCTCCTGGCAGAGGGTTTGGGCTTTAGAGCCAGAAGGCAGAGGCCCAAAAGGGCACTTCAGAGAGATTGACCTTCATGGTTTGAAAGAGCTTTAATTACAATTGCCGTGGAGAAGGGGGGGTCCTGGGGTGGTTTCCCCTCGGGAGGAGCAGCTGAGCCTGACACGGAGGGCGGGTCGGGGGTGGAGGTCCCAGAGCCCCCCGCTCCCCTTGGCCTGCGGAGGGGCTGAGTCTTTCTTTCAAGTGGTCAGTAAATAGATTCTGAGTGCTTTCTGGGCGCGAGCACTGTCCTGGGCGCAGGGATGGAGCGCCGAACGGAGAGGAGAACACCGCCCACCGGGAGGTGGCCGTAGCCGTAAGCACATCAGCCCTTGGGGAGCGATGGCCGTCATGGAAGGAGGAGCAGGGGAAGATGGGGTGTGGCCATGCTGTGCAGACAGGCGGCCAGGATGGCCCCCGGTCAGTGACCTGCCCACGTGCATCCATGAGGGAGCAGAAGAGAAAGGGCTTGACCGGGAGTGTCCTTGCCTCCTCGTGGTCACCTACGGCCAGCCGAGCGTGACATCACAGGGCGATGAGACTGAGGGCCACACCCTGCAGGACCTGCAGGCCACCGAAAGGCCTTTAGAGGTTTAAGTGAGAAGATACAGGAGAAGTTTGAGCAGTGTTACAACAATGACCTTGTGTGCCATGTAACCGGTACCCCCTGCCCCCCAGCGCCCGAGGCAGACCCAGGTCTTGCTAGCTGCGGCTGAAGGGGCATCCCGCTCATGTCCCCGCAACCCAGGCCAACCACCCAGTGGGCCCCACCCAAGCCCCAAGGGGCTGCTTCTAGAGCTTACATGGAGGAGACCCTGTCCCTATGGAGCCAGGTGTCCCTGGAGTCCTCACCGTCTGCCCAAGCTCGGTGTCCCCTCCGTCCCCTCCAAGTCCAGCGTCCCTGGCATCCCACCCCTTCTGCACCGAGTCCAGCAGCCCTGCTGGCCCCCAGCCTTCCTCTGTGTGCAGGGAGCCAGGAACAGCTCCACGTTCCACTTTATTAGCTCGACACGCCTCATTTCTGACCTCAGAAACCTTTTTGTTTTATTGAAACTTTAAATAATTTCTTAGTGCTTAAATCAAAGGGGAATGTAGTTCATAAAATTTAAGGAAGAAACACATTTATCGGCTCACACTGGCCACGTCCACCTTGAAGCTCCTTGGGAGGCTCTTGGAGCCTGGAGGCCCCAGGAGAGGGAAGTCTCAGTCCCGTGAGCTCGGTGATGATCTGCCTGCCTGGGTCCCGACCTCCGTTGGTCTCTGCTCTGGAGGAAAGGCCTGGCTCAGCCCGGCTACCCACCTGGGGGTGGCTCTACCCGCCTGTCCACATCCAGGCAGATGTTCTGTCCTGGTTCCGGGATCTGCCCTGCCGCTCTGGGTCCTCAGTGCCTGGGGGGACCTGGTATACAGTGGGTGCCTAATAAGAGTCTGCTGGAGTACACTAGGGAAAGGTGATGGGGACTGAGACCTCTGCCTGCTTGACCTCCCTGCTCCTCACTCGCAGGACCTCTCCCATCCCAGGGACCCCTGCCCTGCCGGGAAGCACGGGGCCCACTCTGGGAGGGGACTGGCCGCCGCCTGCCGCCCACAGCCTTGACTCTGGGACTCCATCTGTCAGGCCTCCAGGCCCTGGACCTCGGGCTTGGCCTCCCCGACCCAGGGAGCCTCTGGTGATGGTGGGCCTCAGAAGCGCTGCTGACCACAGGGGACCCAGGCAAAGGGAGCGGAGGCTGCCCCTCCCTCCCGCACCACCCAGGGCGGCCGTCCTGTGTCACTGTGCCCTGTGTGCCGTGGCCCCCGGCCTTTCTGTCAGTTGCATCCCCGTGAGGGCTGGTGGGCGCAGGGGTGGGGGAGACAGGGCTCCCTGGAACCCCCGTGTGCTCTCGGCCGGGCGTGTGCCCTGTGGGTGACGGGGCCCTTCTCAGAGCCAGCACCCAAACACGTGGGGCTCTGGGCTGTGTCTGATGGCGTGGACGCTTCGGGCATGTCCTGTCCCACGGTGCTCTCTGTGAGACTGGAGGTGAGACATGGCTCTGAGGACCTGCTGGGGTCTCCTGGACATGCCCATCCAGGCAGGTCTGCAAACAGGAAAGGGCCTGGGGAGCTGGCCTGGAGGTGCTGCCTGCAACTTACCTCTGCTGGGCTTGTCCTGGGCATCCAGGCTGTGAGGAGGGACACACCCCATGGCTCCCTCAGGAGGGGGCCAGGAGAGAGCCCGCGGCGGTGGTCCTGCCTGGAGCCCAAAGCTAACCAGAGCGGGGTTGTGGAGGGTGAGCCTGGACTGGACTGGGGTAGAGACTCCCCAGGAGCGGTAGAGTGACAGTGTGCTGGGTTCTTGTCCACAGAGGGCCAGCTAAGGGTGGGGGACTGCCCAGGGCCGCTGCCCGCCTCTGGGGTGTCCACGTCCTGCTTCCTCTGTGTCAACAGACAGCCTCTCAGTCATGCCCAACGGCAGGAGAAACAGGCGGGTTGGTGTGTGGCTCCCCTGTGCTTCCGTGGACGGCGACCCTGCCGTGCCCACCCACATGACTCACTGGTAACTGGCCCCGGGTCCCAGGAGGATGCTGGGAGACGGGGCCTGGAGCACGTCAGTGCGCAGCTGGCCTTGCATGTGTGATGTGCTCATGTCCCCATGTTGACGCCCAGCCATGGAGCTTTGGGAGGAAGGGAGCTCGGAGCGAGGCCCGTGCTGCGGGGTTGGGGGTGGGGGGCTGCAGATGCGCCTACGGTCTCCAGAATCAGGGTGGGGTTTAGACGGGAGCTCATGCAGAAGTGGGGTGCAAGACCACTGCCACTTGGCAGTGTTTCGTGGCCTGCCTGTGGCTTCATTCATGCTGGTCTCATGAGGCCTTAAGTTTTCATGCAGGGATGTCTTGTTTCACCAACCAAATTACAAAATCCCTTAGACCAGGACTGTACTTTCATTTCCCCTCTATCTCTGGCAGAACCCGGCATGCACACTGCTCTTGGGGGGCTCCATAAGCCTGGGGTCGAGTTGAAGTCATGCCAGATCGAACAGACCTTGCCAGGCTATGGAGACCACCAGGGAGATCCATGTAGGTGGTACGTTGGAGCTAGGGTGAGGGTGCACATAGATGGGGGTTCATTGGTCTTGTGTGCTCGGCTGAACTCTCCCAGAGACTGGCCAGGCCCCAGAGTCCCCACAGGCCCCCCGTTTTTGCCTCAGGCACAATGAGATGGGAAGTTGAACTTTAAGATGCCTGCATCTTGAAACTTTCTGCTTTGGGAGCTCCTGGCTGGTGTGCGCTGAGGCATGAAGTAGAGGGTGGTTAGATAGTCCCTGGCACTTAGCGATTGCTTCGCCAGTGTTTGGTGAAATCAGTGGGCAGTCAGGGGAACAGTGTGTGGTTTAAATGAGGGAAAAACTGGCAGAAGGCAAACTTGGTTTCCTTCATGATTTTAGCTTCCAAGGACTCCCAGGCTGGACAAGCTTATCCTGGCAAAAGCTTCATACCTCAGCCTACTGTATACCAGGTCCCTCATTCTCACCATCATCACTGTCTGTGTGTAGATTGAAAGGTGTCATATGTGAAAGCCCCTAGCAAGATCTCCAACAAAATGAGCCATTGTGGCTATAATCCCCGTAAGATGGTGATGAAGACGGTGGTGAGGGCACTGCTGGTGATGGTGGTATGATGATGGTGATTGTGATGGTGGTGGGGATGATGGTGAGGATGGTGGAGATGATGGTGATGATGGTGATGATGATGGTGGTGGGGATGATGGTGAGGATGGTGGAGATGATGGTGATGATGATTATGATGATGATGGTGATGGTGATGATGATGGTGATGATGGTGATGATGGTGATGATGATGGTGATAGTGATGATGGTGATAATGGT
>NC_058407.1:1318080-1332257 GCF_002201575.2 Neomonachus schauinslandi
TGATGATGATGGTGATAGTGATGATGGTGATAATGGTGATGGTGATGGTGATGGTGGTGGGGATGATGGTGATGGTGGTGATGACGGTGATGATGGTGGTGATGGTCATGGTGATGGTGATGATAGTAATGATGGTGATGGTGGTGGTGATGGTGGTGATGATGGTGAGGATGGTGGAGATGATGGTGATGATGGTGATGATGATGGTGGTGATAATGGTGATGGTGATGGTGTAATGCTGGCAATAATGCCAGGAATGTATGTTTTGGGTAGTAGGACACAGACAGATCTTGAGAAAACTAGGGACCTGTAGGGGCCATGGAAGAGAGACAAACACATCTCAAAATTAATAACAGTAATGGGCTTCTAATTCCACACTGAGACCCAATAAATGTCAAATTCCACTTGTGACAAAGTCATTTTCGGCTCGTACAGGATGGTGAGAAGGCATTTAGTTCCCTTCACTGGGTCTAGGCACACGTTTTAACAACTCACTGCCCCATCATGGACATATCGTCTCCCAAATGTCTGGCTTTCCTGAGCACAGAAGTGCCACCGATGGTACCACTGGGGCTAATAGCAGGCAGGGTAAGAGTGCCTTGTCCTGACCCAGCAGTGACCTGGCCCCATTGCCTGTATCCTGATTTTTATGCAATACCTTCTGTAGCTAAAAGCATGAGCATTTGCCTGGAACTGACTTTAGGAGCTACATAAACATTTATTTAAAGAGCAATAAAAACAGCAACATAGAAAATAACTGCCCCCTAACTGTGTTGTGGCTCACCCCCCCCAGCCTCTGAGAGCATAATTATGTGCATGGAAATTTTGTAGCTCCTGTCAAGTACATCTATGAGAAACACTATTTTTAAAGACTTTATAATGCAGCAATAAAATCCCTGCTCCAGGCTAAAATATCGTGGATCAAGGTGATAATAATGTTATAGCCCTTCAAGTCATGTCTCTAGACTTAAGTTGTAAATGGAGAATTAATATCAAGGTAGGCATTTTCAGCAATTGCACATTTTTCTGTCCCCGAATTTGGTGTTACCTAAATTAAGAAATTTCAAAGTATGTCAAATGTTACTTTCATCCTGATACGAGCATTTCCTATGTAGACCTGGGCCCTGCTCGTGTCCCCTGGGTCCCCTGCTGATGTCACTGGGTGCTGTCTTCATTCTTGCTGGCTCTGCTCCAGCCAAGCTTTTTGCAAGAAAAAAAAAAAGATTTATACTTAAAAAAGGTTTCATTTAAATTCCAGTATAGTTTACATACAGTGTAATATTAGTTTCAGGTGTAGAATATAGTGATTCAACACTTACATATACCACCTGGTGCTCATCATGACAAGTGCCCTCCTTCATCCCCATCACCTATTTCCCCCATCCCCCACCCACCTCCCCTCTGGTGACCATCAGTGTGTTCTCTGTGTTAGGAGTCTGTTTCTTGGTTTGTCTCTCTTTCTCTTCTTTTTCCTTTGCTCATTTGTTTTGTTTCTTAAATCCACATAGGAGTGAAATCATATAGTATTTGTCTTTCTCTGACTTATTTTGCTTAGCATAATATATTCTAGTTCCATTCACGGTGTTGCAAATGGCAAGATTTTTCTTTTTTATGGCTGAGTCATATTTCATTGTATATATACACCACATCTCCTTTATCTGTTCATCTGTCAATGGACAATCTGGGCTCTTTCCATCATTTGGCCATTGTTGATAATGCTGCTATAAACATTGGGGTGCATATATCCCTTCGAATTAGTATTTTTATATACTTTGGGTAAATACCTACTAGTGCAATTGCTAGATTAGAGTGTAGTTTTATATTTAACTTCTTGAGGAACCTCCATACTGTTTTCCAGAGTGGCAGCACCAGCTTGCATTCCCACCAACAGTGTGGGAGGGTTCCCCTTTCTCCACATCCTCGCCAACACCTGTTGTTTCCTGAATTGTTGATTTTAGCCATTCTGACTGGTGTGAGGTGGTATCTCATTGTGGTTTGATTTGCATTTCCCTGATGGTGAGTGATGTTGAGCATTTTTTCATGTGTCTGTTGGTCATCTGGATGTCTTCTTTGGAGAAATGTCTGTTCATGTTTTCTGCCAATTTTTTAATTAGATTATTTTTGGGGGTGCTGAGTTTGGTAAGTTCTTTACATATTTTGGATACTAATCCTTTATCAGGTATGTCATTTGAAATATCTTCTTCCATTCGGTATGTTGTCTTTTAGTTTTGTTGATTGTTTCCTTCCCTGTGCAGAAGCTTTTTATTTGGATGAAGTCCCAATAGTTTATTTTTTGCTTTTGTTTCCCTTGCCTCAGGAGACATATCTAGAAAGATATTGTTATGGTTGATGTCAAAGAAATTACTGCCTGTCCTCTCTTTTAGAATTTTTATGGTTTCCCGTCGCACATTTAGGCCTTTAATTTATTTTGATTTTATTTTTGTGTATGGTGTAAGAAAGTGGTCCAGTTTCATTCTTCTGTATGTCGCTGTCCAGTTTTCCCAACACTATTTGTTGAAGAGGCTATCTTTTTTCCATTGGATATTTATTCTTTTGTCGAAGATTGATTGACTACATACTTGTGGGTTCATTTCGGGTTCTCTATTCCATTCCATTGACATATATGTCTATTTTTGTGCCAGTACCAATTGTCTTGATGACTACAGCTTTGTAATATAGTCTGAAGTCTGGAATCATGATACCTCCAGCTTTGCTTTCCTTTTTCAGGATTGCTTTAGCTATTTGGGGTCTTTTGTGGCTCCATACAAATTTTAGGATTCTTTGTTCTAGCTCTGTGAACAGTTCATACTTTGATAGGGATTGCATTAAGTGTGTAGATTGCTTTGGGGAGTATAGACATCTTAACAATACTTGTTCTTCCAATCCATGAGCCTGGAATATTTTTCCATTTCTTTGTGTCCTCTTCAACTTCTTTCCTAAGTGTTCTGTAGTTTTCAGAGTACAAGTCTTTCACCTCTTTGGTTAGGTTTATTCCTCGGTATCTTATGGTTTTGGTGCAGTTGTAAATGGGATCGATTCCTTGATTTCTCTTTCTGCTGATTCATTATTGGTGTATAGAAATGCAACAGATTTCTGTACATTGGTGTGTATCCTGCGACTTTACTGAATTCATGTATCAGCTCCAGCAGTTTTTGGATGGAGTCTTGGCTTTTCTTTCTCTTTAAATTTTTTTTTAATTTAATTTTTTAGTAATCTCTACCTAACATGAGGCTAAAAATCATGACCCTGAGATCAAGAGTCACATGCTCTATTAACTGAGCCAGCCTAGTATCATGTCATCGGCAAATAATGACAGTTTGGCTTCTTCTTTACTGATTTGGATGGTTTTTATTTCCTTTTCTTGTCTGATTGCTGAGCTTAGGACTGCCAGTACTATGTTGGACAACAGTGGCAAGAGTGGGCATCCCTGTTGTGTTCCTGACCTTAGAAGTAAAGCTCTCAGTTTTTCCCTATTGAGGATGTTATTAGCTGTGGGGTTTTCATAGATGGCCTTTATGATGTTGAAGTATGTTCCCTTTAAACCTACATTTTTGGGGTGCCTGGCAGGCTCAGACAGCTAAGTGTCTGCCTTCGGCTCAGGTCATGATCTCAGGGTCCTGGGATCTAGTCCTGCATCAGGCTCCCTGCTCAGCAGGGAGCCTGCTTCTCCCTCTACCTCTCTGTTCCCCCTGCTTATGCTTTCTCACTCACCCGCTCTCTCTCTTGAATAAATAAAATCTTTAAAAAAAATAAACCTACATTGTTGAGGGTTTTTATCATGAATGGATGTTGTACTTTGTCAAATGCTTTTCTGCATCATATGGTTCTTATCCTTTCTTTTATTAATGTTGCTTTGCAAATACTGAACCACTCCTGGAACCCAGGAATAAATCTCACTTGATCATGGAGAATGATTCTTTTAATGTGCTGTTAGATTCAGTTTGCTGGTATTTTGTTGAGAATTTTTGCATCCGTGTTCATCAGGAATATTGGTCTGTAATTCTCTTCTTTAGTGGGGCCTTTGGTTTTGGAATCAGGGTGGTGCTGGCCTCATAGAATGAATTTGGAAATTTTCTTTCCATTTCTCTTTTTTGGAACAGTTTGAGAAGAATAGGTATTATGTCTTTTTTTAAAAAGATTTTATTTATTTATTTGAAAGAGAAAGAGCACAAGCAGGGGGAGGGGCAAAGGGAAAGGGAGGATCAGACTCCCTGCTGAGCAGGGAGCTGGACGCAGGACTTGATCCCAGGAGGCCAGTGCCCCAGTATTAACTTTTCTTTAAATGTTTGGTAGAATCCACGTGTGAAGCCATCTGGCCCTGGGCTATTGTTTGTTGGGAGATTTTTGATTACTGATTCAATTTTGTTGGTTATTGGTCTGTTCAAGTTTTCTATTTCTTCTTGGTTCAGTTTTGGTAGTTTACATGTTTCTAGGAATTTATCCATTTCTTTCAGGTTGTCCAATTTGTTAGCATATAGCTTTTCATAATATTCTCCTATAATTGTTTGTATTTCTGTGGTGTTCATTGTTATTTCTCCTCTCTCATTTGTGATTTTATTTATTTGGGTCCTTTCTCTTTTCTTTTTGATATGTCTGGCTAGAGGTTTATCAATTTCATTAAATTTTTCAAAGAACCAACTCTTCATTTCATTGATCTGTTCTAAACATAGAAAATTTAAATCGTCCTATATCATTGCAAGAAATTGAACTTGTAAAAATCAAAGAAATAAAAAATTGTACCTGCAAAGAACAATCCAACCCCAGATGGCTTTGCTGGAGAATTCTATCACATGTTCAAGGAACAAACAATGTCAAATGTGTACTACCCTTTCCGGAAAATGAAGGGAATACTTCCAACTCATTGGACACCAAACCACGAGAGGCACTTAACAAGAAAGCAAATTATACTACATCAAAAACTAATGATGTACGACATGTTGGCTGATTGAACATAAAAAAACAAAAATAAACAAGCAAACAAACAAAAAACAAGAAAGCAAATTAGAGGCCAGTATCTCCAATGAGCACAGGTACAGAAATGCTTCGACGAATAGATCCAACTCCAGTGGCACGAAACATTATACCCTGACCAGTGGGGTGCATCCAGGAGGGTGAGCTTGCTTGAACGTTCGGAATCAACCAGTGTCATTCCCCACGTTGCAAAATAAAGCAGAACAACCCAATGACCTCAGTAGATGTAGAAAAAGCAATCTGACAGAGTTTGACACCCATTCATGATAAAGACTCCCAGAAAGTTGGGAATAGGAGAGGACTTTCTCGCTCCAGTAAGGGGCATCTGTGGGAGACCTCCAGCCAGTGTTGTTGTCAGCTTGAAACATTGAACACATCCCCTCTAAGACTGGGGGTGATGCTGGGATTTCTGCTTTTACCCCTTCCAGCCAACGTTCTGGTGGAAGTTCTGGGCAGTGCACAGGGGACAAGACTTAAATGTAGGAGGTTGGCTGGCCAAGGCTTTGGGTCAGATGCAGACAGGGAGGTAGGCACCACTGTGTGGGATTGGGGCTGAGCCTCCAGTGGTCAGAGGGGCTGGTCTGGGCACTTGTCCAGGGTGATGGCCACACGTGGGCACTGAGTCTCCTGATGGGTCCAGCGGTCGGCTCACCTGAGAGACCCCACAACAAAATGAACAACACATTCATGATCAGGTCAGGGTGCCAAACCTGAAGAATGCTGTGTGGCTGAAATGGGCAGTGCCCTGGGGGCCAGGCTGGGGCCGTCTGCTCTGCAGAAGGAGCTGCTGACCCCAGCAACTTCGTTTTGTTGCAGAGCGTAGGCTGGGGCCTGGGGTGGGGGTTGACGTGGTGGGCAGGCCTTACCCCGTCTGCATTGGATGCCCATCGTGGTGGCCACGGATGTGTCTGTGTCCATGTTCTGGGGCTGCCGCTGCAAAGCCCCACAGACGGGGCTGCCCGAACAACAGAAATTTATCCTCTCACGACCTGGGGCCTGGAAGTCTGGGATCATGGGGCCCATGGGGTTGGTGCCTTCTGGGGCCTGGAAGGAGAATCTGCTCTGGGCCTCGCTCCTTGGCATGTAGGAGTGACGCCAATCTTGCCTTCATCCACGCCTCCACGTTCTTCCTTTCTATAATAACACCAGTCCTTTTGGGTGGGGGCCCACCCTACGGCAAGATGACCTCATCTTTGTAATCCCCCTGCAGTGACCCTGTTTCTAAGTCCGGTCATGTTCTGTGGTCCTAGGCTTAGGGCTTCCATGCACAGATCCTCAGGGACACAATTCAGCCCATGACGGGGCTGGAGGTGCTGCCCTTCTGTGTCCAGTGGCCAACACAGGGACCACTGTCCCCGATCCTTGGGCCCACTGTGCACTGGTCCTCCGCAGACCCTGCCCCAGACTGAGCAGGGTCTTGGCCCCAGGCCCGTCCACCCGAATGGGCCCTTGTTGTCTGCTGGGGAGAGCCGTGAGGGTTGTGGGGATGCAGGCCCAGGTGTCTGCACAGAGCTGAGCACTCAGGGGGGAAGACCTGGCCCCTAGTGCAGAAAGTAGCTGGTCACCAGCATCTGAACTTTGGCCTCTGCTCTGCTCCATGAACGGCACGGACCCTAAGCATCAATGGTATGAGATTTTTTTTTTTTTTTTTACCTTGAAATGGTTAAAATTCAAAAGGAACTTATACTATGCATCCAAAATGAAAGGCACTTTTGGAACTTCATAATTTCTTATTTTTCTTACTTTAGACAGAGAAATAAACTTTGGTTTGTTAAAGGCAGAGAATGACCAGCTTTGTTTTCGTTTTAGGAAAGCTACCATCTGTTGGCTTTTCTTTTCCATGATGTCTCCCTTGGATTTTCTCCTCCTCACGTGGCTCGGGCAGTGATCCGGGAGAGGCCTACCCGCCGGCGCCTGAGTCCCACCATCTGCCCCCGACACCCCACAGTTGGCCAGTGCCACCCTCTGTCTTCTGGGACAATCCCAAACTGCCCTCTGAATTCCTCCTGGGAGCAGCACTGCACACCCCACCTCTGGAGAGACTGCAGTGCAGGGGGAGCTCCCACCTTCCGGAAGTTTCCAGAGGGCAGCGGACAGCGGCCGATGTTGGGGCCCGCCCCCGACAGCCAGGCTCAGGGTCAGGGAAGGCGGAGGCCAACTTGCCGAGGGGCTCCAGGAAAGCGGTGGAGGCTCGTGGACTCAGACGGTTGCAGCATCCAGTGGGCGCCGGTCAGAGGGAACTAACTGAAGTCATGCTGGGCTTGGACCCACGTCTGAAGACCAGCGCCTCCGTGGGGTCCTGTTAGAATGTTCTGGCTGAACCCAGTGGCACCTGGTCCAGCTGGTTGGGCCCTCGAGGGTCACCAGGTGTCTCAGGGACATAAGGGGCTGGGCCAGCTTCTCCCAAACGCTCAGCTGCTCTGACTTGGGCAGGGTGGTGCCGTGTCCACGGTTGTAGCCGCTTTCCACCTTCTGCGCACTTGTGACTTGTGGTCATGAGCTGGTGGACACTGGGCTATGCGGTCCGCAGTGTCCCGTCACCCACCACGTCTGTGTTTGAGGGGCCTCGGCTGCCCGCTCCCCTTTCCCCCAGGAGAGAGGACCTTCAGGCCCTAATGGGGGCAGAGCCCCAAGTCAGGGGAGCCTGAGCCGTGAGGGGCACCTGGGAGCAGCCGCCTGTCCGCCGGGGTCTGCGGGGTGTGAGCGGGGAGCCAGCCTGGTTCCGCGTGGTTTCATGGGTGTGGAAGTTTCTGCACAGCGAGCTGATGCGTGCCCAGGTGACAGCAGGAAAGGGGATCAGGCCAGGCATGGGGTCCCTCCTGCAGGTGAGCCCACACCATCCCCGTCTTCACGTGGAGGCGGCCCCTGGCTCCCGTGGGCAGGCAGGTCAGTGGCTGGGGGCCCAGGTCCCCTGAACTTTTGTGCCTGTGTGGCTGAGCTGTGGCCGTCCCCAGACCGTCACTGGCAGCCCATGAGGGGCTCACTTCTGCTGGGTTTTGAAACCCATATGTATGATTTCCTGCAGTTTGTACCCAAACCGGGCAGAGGAGGGTGTGTCTGGGAGAGCGTTCCTGGCTTCCCGGTGGGGCCCCGCATCGCTGGACACGTGGCTTGGCTGGGGATCAGTCCCTGCTCGCTGGTCCGTCAGCAGGAAGAGGAAGAAAAGCACGTCGACACGTGTGTGGCCCCTCATGCAGACACGCGGTTTTGGTGGCATCGCTGGGCGGGAGGAGGGGCCCCCGGAGCATATTCGTCCTCCTGTCACTTTCTTTTGATCCATAACGTCGCAGGGAAATCACTCACAGCCTAATTACTTTGTGACTTTCACGGGACATGGCCGCCCGCCTGGCTCTGGGCTGGTGCGAGCCGGGACGGCGCTTGCGCTGCCGTGAGGTGGGGGGCAGCTGCGGTCCTGGCTGCAGACCAGAGGGAGCAAACATTTGCCCCTTAATACGGTGAAAAAGAAGGCTTTATATTTTATTTTTTTAAAAAAGATTTTGTTTATTTATTTGAGAGAGAGAGAATGAGAGAGAGAGAGAGCACATGAGAGGGGGAGCGGGAGAGGGAGAAGCAGGCTTCCCGCGGAGCAGGGAGCCCGACGCGGGGCTCGACCCCAGGACCCCGGGAGCATGACCGGGCGCCCCGAGGCTTCTCTATTTTAAATTTTAAACCTAAGTTAAATTATGTGAAACAGAATGAGTGGCGGAACCTCACACGTTTCTTGTGCCTCCGAAAAAGGCTGGTGGATGCGTCCCAGCCGCCAGGCCTGTGGTCTGGACGAGCCGACACTGTCCCCAACCAGGTCATCCCGCGGAAGGCGGGCCGGCCTCAGTGCTCCCTTACCGCAGATGACTCTGTGTGGTCGTGGGTTGTACACAGGAGCGCCACCACAGGGCGGTGACAGTCGGTGACGGTTCCTCCCGTGGGGCCTGGAGGTCCACCTGCTCTGGGCGTGGCCTCCGTGGGGCCACAGCCCCTCCTCCGCGCTCTGGGTCATCAGGGTCCCCCCCAACTCGCCTGTCCTCCCTTCAAGGACACGAGGCCGCAGGGAGGCCTGGTGGGGCTGCGTGGTTTGGGGAGGAAGGTGCTTCCTCCTGCCCACTCTGCCCTCCCAGCCCGGGGATGGCACTCCGCTGGCTCACCCTCTCGGGGGCTCGCACCGCCTGGCACCACCGACGCGTTCCTTGGCCGCTCAGTCTGGGAATAACAATTATTGGGGTTACTTCTAGCATTTTCTCTGAGCTGGATGAAGACTGAGATGTGGAACGATGCCCTTGGGAGCATGTGTTCTAATGCGGAAGACACAGAAGAGAGACATGCAAGCCGCCTAACCTCACAGCCAGGAGCTCGGTGGTTGGTGACATGGGAGCAGCTCCCCCCCGCGCCCACCCCTCATGAGGGCCCTGCAGCCTCCCACCCAGGAGCGGAGCGGTTTCCCCAAGCACCGAGGGACGGACCGTGTCCTGGCCCAGCCACGCTACTGCCTGCCCTTCTCAGGGCGCGTGCGGGTAACCGCGGTCCTGGTGAGGGCACGGGAGGCCATCCCCAAAGAGAGGAGCCTGCGTAAAGGGGGGATGGCACACACAGAGCTGTGCCTTCAGAGGGTGAGGGGCTTTCAAGAAAGGGGGCAGAGGTCATGCCATGCAAGCCCAGCCCCAGGTGGGGTCCCCACCCACGGCTTCACCTCTGAGAACATGCATGGCAGCAGGACGGGGTCCATCCAGGCACCAGGGTGTCACACGGGGGATGTGCAGGGCCCCCTGGCCTCCTGGACTGACATCCTGAGAGGCTTTGCCTTACCAGCGTCTGCGATGTCAGCTCCACTGCTTCTCCCCTATGTCTGGGGAAGGGGCTTCTGCTGGAAGTGGGGGTACCAGGGGCTCTCGGAGCTCTGGAGACGTGCAAAGGCAAGAGCACGGGAGGCCGCCAACAGCCCTGGAAATACAGCAGGTGCTCAGGAACAAGTCTGCTCCCCACGTCCCCCTCTGCGCCTCCCTGGACTCTCAGCTCCACAGAACAAGGCTTACCAAGCAGAGGCGCCATGCTGAGACAGAGACCAACAGAGCGCCAGGCCTCACCTTCCGGAGCTGATTGCACCAGTGCAGGTGGACCCATCGGGAGGCAGAGACTCGGGTGCTCCCAGAGAGCGAGCACTGGGGAAGAACAAACTCTCCTCCCTGCCCCACCCCAGCCTCTGCACTGTCGCTGGTGGGAGACAAGGCTACCTCAGTGCCCCAAAGTGGCTGCCACGTCTCCGCACCTCTGCAGGCATCCACCCTGAGGATGGAACCCACGGAGTGTGTCTCTGAGGAAACTCGCTGGCAAGGGGACTCCGGACCTGGACAGTGTTTGGATAGGATCTCAGGGAGGAGCGCACTTTGCTCACAGGACACCTGCACCGTGGGTTGTGTTCACGGGCCCCAGATGTGCAGCAGCAGGACTGGACACCAGGCCTGCATAGGGAGGTGGGCCGTCCTGGGTCAGGGGTGGAGCGGCTGCAAGAAGGTGCCCCCACACGGTGCGGTGGAACGCGGAGGTTAAGAGCTCGCTGTCCGCAGAGCAGTGAAGTGGGTTTGGTCCTGGCCCTGCCACGCTGCAGCTCTGAGGCCCCCACGACCTCTGCCTTCCCGTCTGGAGAGCACAGAAATACGCTAACCACAGCACCTTCCTGGAGGTGAGCGGGTGAGGATCCAGAGCAGGGCGATGACTCAGAGGTAGCAGCTACTAGTCTAGGGCCTTTGTCCTCTTTGAAAAATGTGTATTCACGACAGGAGTGGGTATAATAAAAATTAACAGGAAGGCCTCAGATCCACCTCGAGTGCTAACTCTGCCACAGAGGAAGGGAGTGAGTGGGTGGGAGGTGCTGGTGAGCCTGGTGGGACTTGCCTAAACCGGAGGTGTGAGCGTGGTGGGGACAGAGCTGGGCGTGGCTGCACCTGAGAAGCCTTGTGGCCCCTGCTAATGCCAGGGAGGGAGGAGGCGGGCCTGGGCCAGCAGCACAGCCCTGGGCTTGTGGAGGCGGCCAGCCTGTGTAGCTGGACGGGACACGAGTGCACAGAGAACCACGGAATGTGGGCCTTGTGCGAACGGTGAGCTGGTCTACCCAGGCCTCCCTTGACAAGAGATTACTGAGTACCCATCACACGCCCAGCACTGCTGGGCCCTTGGGTCACGTTGGTGTCAAGCAAGGGAAAATTCTTGCCCCCATGGAGCTCACAGACCAACTTGGGGGGGACAGAGTGAGCAGCAAAACTAATCCACAAATTACATGGTCACTCAGGAGGGGACACACACTTGAACACAGAGCAAAGGGGCCATCGCGGCTTTGGTGCACAGAGGTAAGAGGAAGGGGACATGGCTGAGCTGATTTGGGGGTCAGATCTGGCTTCACAGAGAAGTCGAGATTTGAACAAGTGTCTGATTGGTTGGCTACTGCTCTGTAAACTAATCTCCCGGTGTCCACATTTATCATCTCATAGCTTCTGCAGGCCATGAGTCTGGATGGCATGGCCGAGTCCTCTGCCGAGGGTCTTACGTGGTATAAGCAAGGGGTCAGTGGGCTGTGGTCTCATCTGCGGCCTGACTGTGGAAAGATCTGATGCTCTGCTGACTTGACTCGTTGTGGATTCAGTTCCTTGTGGTTGTAGGACTGAGGCCACAGTTTCTTGCTGGCTGTTGGCCAGAGACCGCCTTGGGTCCTAGAGGCCACCTTCCATTTCTTACTATGAGGGTTCTTCAACATGACCCTGCATCCCTAAACCCAGACAGTGGGAGTGTGTGTGTGCGTGAGGGATGAGGTCTCCCATTCCGTGTAACATGAGGACATAACTGTGTAGGTGGTCAAGATCTGCACTCTGTTCTGTTGTCGAGCAAGTGCCTATAGGGTGGGGGCACAGGGACGTGCACATCAGCAAGCAGGGACACAGGTCCCCCAGGGCCGTCCCCTACACAGTGGCTAGGCGCTTCCTGATGCCACGCCCCCCAGTTCCCAGCTGCAAAGAGACATCATCTGACGAAGGTGGAGCAGATCCCCCAGGCAGGGTCTCTCCCAGAGTGTCCTGTCCTTGGTCTTTCCATGTCTTCCACAAGCAGAGGTCACTGAGACGCAAGCAGGGAGGTCTTCACGTTTGCGCCTAAAGACAGGAGCTTGGCCCTCGTGGGGACCACGGAAGGGTCCCAGTGGGAGACCAGCAGGGTGCACCGGGCAGAAGCCCTGCAGCTACATGGGCTGGTGCTGCAAGGGGACGTGGAGGCCCGGGTCCCCAACCCTGCAGACAGTCATCGGGGCATCCAGATGTGACCCCACCAGCTGTCTGGGCAATGGTGGGCCAGTTTTCTGGGGAGCCTAGGAGAGCACAAGGAACACAGGAGATGTGTGATACTCTTTCTCCCATAACTAGGAGCCAGGTATGTCCTGCTTTGTGGATTTCTGTAACAGCTTTGAGACATGGTTCTCACATACTGTGCTGTCCGCCCATTTAAAGTGTGCGAGTTGGTGGTTTTCATATATTCACAGAGATGCGCAAACATCACCACTGTCAATTTTAGAACATTTCCATCACCCTGACGAGGGACCCCACACCCGTGAATTGTTGCTCCCTACTCCTCCAGGTAGGAGGCCCGTCTCTTGGCTCCACTCGAGGAAAACATTGATCTACACACATTTCTGTATTCTGGACATTTCGTGTAAGCAGACTCATACACGATGTGGCCGTTTGTGTCCAGCTTTGCTCATAGAGGACCACGTTTTCAAGGCTCATCCACGTTGTGGCATGAGTCAACGCTTCGTTCCTTCTCATGGCCGAGGAATGTCCCACTGCATGGGTGGGCCACGTTCTGTGTCTGTGACCTGTTGGCGGACATGTGTGTGTTTTCCGCCTCCAGCTCTCGTGGGCAGTGCCACTGGGACCGTTTGTGCGCAGGTGTCTCTATGACACACACTTCGTTCTCTTGGGCATCGGGTCTCTGTTGACCTGTTGCTGGAACATATGCCCAAAGTTTACTGATCCCAGAATTTTAACATAAATCTCGTGGGTTGCATGATTTAAATTCGCTTTTTTGCGCATGAAGGTCACCTTCTGTAGCGACCGACTCTGAGTTTCAGAGTTGTAGCTGTAGCTGTCCTGACGATGAGCCTCCCACGTGCACAGATTGGAGCTAAAAGAACACTGGCCTCCACACCGCAAATAACTTCCACCCCGTTGTACAAATGTGATTTGGGAGACAATTAGCTCTGCATCAATCACGGATAATACTGGAAGGCAGGCGGGTGCCTGGGGCCTCCTTAGAGCCAGAGATGGTAGGGGCTGTCAGATTAAATTAAAATTTACAACTCTTGAAGCTAAATGGGGATTTTTCTAGGAAAACTAGAACTTTTCTCTCTCGGATATGTGTAGCATTAATTTGGGAGAGCGCAATGTCCATCAGATTCTAACTGTCCCTACAGACCTTGCCTTCTGCCTTCGACAGATCACCTGAGCCTGAGGCCTGATTTTGACCATGAGTGATTGAATGAAAGCTTCCAGCAGAGACTCATGAGGGGATAAGATGGTTCCCCTCCCTCTGAGTGTCCATCTGACCCTCCTGCCCAAGGGACCTGGCTTTGTCTGGGGAAGCCAACCTCTCCCCTTGCCGCAGTGAGGGGCCCGATTTCCTCTTGCCAGGACCGGGAGAGGTGGGCACGTGCCCCGCTCTGACCAAGGGCGCATGGGGCGGGGCCACGCACTGCAAGGACTCTGGGGAATCTGCCTCCCCCCAGGAGAGAGGCAGCAGTGGCTCCTGAATCTCTGGGTGCTGTTGCATCTGGATGTGATGCTGGAGCAGCAACAGACCTCCATCGCCCCCCAGGCTGAGTGTGGGACCCGCGTGGAGGACGCAGGGCAGAGGGAAGAAGGAGCAGGGCATCTGCTGGTGTCCCTGCGCTGCTGGCCAGGCGCCTGAAGCCCACCTGACCCCGAGCTCCCTGTCCTGAGGGTTGCTAATCTCCTGGCCATACATTCTTTGCAACTCCTTCCACCAGGAACTGGGGGCTCCTTGCACTGCTGGAGATGTGGTGGAGAGCGTGGTAGAAGAATGTTGAGTGGTTCTGGATCTCAGCCTCAGGGACTCGTAGCTTCTGCTCTCCCAGAAGCCACCCCCGTAGAGGTCTGCTCCAGCCTCCTGGAGAATGAGAGACCCCGGAGAGGGACGTCCAGCCTCCTGGAGAA